>NW_010240300.1:2140-13362 GCF_000690775.1 Eurypyga helias | reverse complement strand
GCGCGGGCTGCGGGTGCCATCTGCCGGGCACAGCTCGTGCTACACGGCGACACCCTTGTCCCGGGCCTGCAGTCCCCCCATTCCTCCCCTCCCGCGGCACTGCCGTTCGAGCTCAGGAAAGCTTTGAAATAGGTTTTCACTTGGGCTGTGGGATTTGC
Organism: Eurypyga helias; assembly: GCF_000690775.1. NCBI lineage: Eukaryota > Metazoa > Chordata > Aves > Eurypygiformes > Eurypygidae > Eurypyga > Eurypyga helias. Next base: position 13,204 of record NW_010240300.1, on the reverse strand, counting down.
GTAGTGAAGTGCTTTGATTTGCTGAACTGGGAGACGGAGCTGCCCGGGACGGCGTGTTAAAGGTTTAAGGTAAAAATACTTGCACAAATTTCCCGATGAACACTAGAGAAAGGCATTCTGCAATACAAATACAGCTCGGAGCACAAACATGATTCACGTCAGGAAAAACACTCCTGAGCACCTAAAAGGAAAGGTCATCTTGCAATAGGATATGTTGTGAAGTAAGGCCAAATAACTACTCAAAGTCACAATACTTGAGGTTGTCTAAAAAAAAAAGCCTAAAGCGCTGATTTACGACAATTTTGGCTGATAGCATGAGCTGTGCACTGCAAGTCAGTCAGTGGGAGTCTTTCCATCCACCTCACAGGCTTTGGAGTCAGACTGGCTGCCCGATCGGGCTTTTCTGTATAAGAATCTTAAAGGTTTGATGACTGCGCCCGTTTTCCAATTGCTTTGTTTCAGCACTGCACCAGAACCAGGAAGGATCAATCCATTACATAAAGCCAGAGTCCCTACCTGGGGAGCTCCCAGCACGTAGCCCTAATTCAAGCAAGCAGGTCCCTTCAGGACAAAGCATAGGCAGAACTGGCTTTTTGGATCCTGGGCTAATAAAAACCCAGATTATTCTGCAAATTCAGCAGTCCTTTGTGAGCTACAGTTCTGGTTTTCAGGCCTGTTCTCTGTTTCTTTGATCTGCTACAAAGCAAAGCTACCATGCAGTTTAAATTAATTTATCTTACATCGCATCAGATTACGAGTACACATATGGTCATTTTCTCTCTCCTTCCCCTTCTCCATCTCCCTCTCTCTAACCCATCTCCCAGGGCTGTAGATTTATAGACAAATAATCAAACTTTTTTGATGGGATTTTTTTGGTGTTGTTTCATTTTAATAGGACCAGTGGGAATTGGCCTACTTAATTAGATAAGCTTTGAAACTTTCTGCAAATAAACCTTACTCTAAACTGTGAGGAACAGGCAAAACTTAAATATTACAAACACCCTTAAATCTGGATAAAAATTTTAGTCAAAATGGCAGGGGCTGGTCCAAACCGTTTTATTTGGTTAATTTTAAATGTGTGATTTCTAACAAATTTTGTACTATGTTGTCGTTAACCTCTAGTTTCAAACAAAATTATTTTGAAACAAAAGACAGGGATTTCTCAATTTTGAAAATATCTTGGTAATTTTGAAAAATGCTTTGAGTAATTTTTAAGTTCAGGAGGTAATTTCAACTAACCCAATTCTAGGAAAAGTTTTGTACAAAAAAAATCCGTTTTTTTTATAAACCCATTTATGAAATAGTTCCCAAACCACTACACTTCTTTAGTAACTCCTGCTTTTTCATCAAATCAGAATAAAAGAGCAAACCCAGCAAGACAGCAATTTCCTGAGACCATATTAGATAAATCCAGAAATCCAGCTCTGTCCCAAAATATAATCAGTGTTACATAATCTACAGCAAGTGCACCAGATAAAGATAAATCAGCACCTGTCAACTAATGAGGAAGGGTTATCATTACATTATCCCAGAGTAACTGTTCTTTCTCCTGTCCTCAAAAATCACTTTTAAAAACCTGCTTTAAATGCCTATTTTAAAAGATTGCTGTTATAAAAATCTAACTTCCCATGCTAAAAACTCTCTTCAAATTCTTCCTCTAGAACCACATCCTAACAAGAAACCAATAAAACCGCACACATTGTGAAAGATAAAAATACTTTATATTAGCAGTTAAGAAGAGGGCTTGTGCTGGGTCAGTTGTTCTCTGGCTGTTGACACAGCAGAAGCAGCCCAAGCAAAGACCTGCCAAGTGCCTCTGAACCACTGTCACAGGAGGACACAGTCCAAACTCATGGGAGTTCTGGCCCAGTCAGTGGGTCGGGTGTTTACTGGCAGTGGGACCTGTTTTACAACTTTGCTTTCCAGTCAAGCAGGACTGCCCCCCACCCTCAGCCACCCACCCCTAATTACAGATAAATGTGCAAGGAAACCAACTTTATTTTCTTCACTCTCCAGGACTTTTCCTCAGTTCCTCCCTGCACGGCTTCCTTTTGCACCCTGGTTTAGGGCCCAGAGCCTGCAAGCTCTGCTGTGCAACACCCAGAGCATGCCAGAGAACCTGCACCCCACAACAGTCTCACTATGCTGCATCGCTACGAAACATCCGTCATCCCTCCTTCCACCAGCATTTGTCACCAAGGTCCTCCTGCTCCCCTGGTCTCCCCACCGTGGAGACTCCCCAAACCACCACTTGCTTAGTCTGGGGTGGGTTACCATGCCATGATTCCTGGAATTTAGTCCCGTTTGCTGTCACAGTGGAAGAGAGGCTTAGTTTCACTCCAACATATGTATAAACACCAACAGGAAGCAAAGCTGAGAATCGCAGAAGCATTAAAGCATGTAATTTTTACTGAAATTAATGACAGTAAAGTACCCACACAGGATACACAAGGATTTCAGTTGGGAAATCAAGCCCCTAAACGTATGTCTTTAATGCCTAATGACCTTAACCCCTAGTTTTTCAGAAGTTAAATACAATTACTTTAGACTTTTTGGAAACATTGTTCAGTTGTTTCCTGTCATTCACTTCTCCAGAATTAAAAGCATGTTAAGGAAAAAAAAAAGTGAGCGTTCATAGGAACAATGTTTGCAATATGTTTTATTTCTTTTTCCTCCACAGAAAGAAAAAGGAAAATCGCTATTCTTCCTCTTCAACTAATATCATGCATTTTCTCTGATAAGGAGGTATTTGGAATGTGAGTTATTGTCATGAAGCACCGACAGAAAACAGTCATCACGGTATACCTGGACAGACCCATGGCCATCTTTGTTGCTGTAACAGGCTTGGAAATCACTGGCTCTGGGCTTAGACTGTATCAGGGATGGGGGAGATGGAATGTCACAGGCAGAGTTCATGAGCCTACACCACGGAAAGTTTCCTTCATGGCCTCCTCAACTGTAAGAAACAGGAACAAAAGCCAGTTCCACCAACAAGCACACGTAAAAAACCAATAACACAACATTCAGGCACAGATGTAGAGGAGGGTGCTCTGCAGAACTTGGCTGTTTGTTTAAAATAGCCTTGAGTGAAGCAGTGCGGTCAGTTTTGACTGAGCAAAACGCTCGTGGGGTGGGTCTAAAGGAGGGCGGAAGCTATAGCCAGTTGAGAGCGCAGATCTCTCCAGCTGCAGGAAATGCTATCAGCGCTAATCACTTAATAATGTTCAAGTGGTGTAAGTGGTCACCCTGAGTTTGCCAGAACCCTGAGTTTGCCAGAATGTGTATGTGAAGCAAGCTTATTTTGCATGAAATCTTGATAAGCACAGTCGTTGTTTCTTGCATGTATTAATTTTTTAGGAGCTTCTATCAACTCCTTTTGCTTCCTTTAGCTCTCCAGCTGAAACGCTTGTGTTTCCTACTTGTCTGGCACTGTCAGAGGGAGAAGGGAGTGATTTAATAACTTAATGCTACAGAAATGTTGTTTTCAGCCACAAAACCAATCAAATTCCAAAGTTCTCTGAGATTTGATTCACGGTGTTTACAAAGCTGTGGTTCTGTGACCTCTGCTTATCATTCGGTCATAAATAACTGGCTGTGTCCCTCTGCTCCTTTTTAGTTTCCTTTATCCACTCTCTGCCTCTTACTTCATCCTTAAATTGTGCTTTCTAAGGAACAGAGACCATCTTTCCACAATAATCAACGAAACCTGCAGGACTATGTGTAAACTGGTAGGTGCTTCTTTAATACAGGTGATGAGTACTCAGAACAGTAACAGCGGGTTGAAACTGAAAAACCCTTTCTGTGCCTCCCCTGCAAACAGTTTACATCAGGTCACTGTGGTTTGTTATACCAGCCCATGGGCAAAAGAGAGGCCCAGCAACCATACAGCTACATTCTAATGTTCTGCTCAGCGCTCTTCTGTTTACAAACAGTATTAAGTACTTTGGAAATGTGATGCTTGGAATGTAACATTTAATTTAACTACCGTTTTACCAGTTTTGAATGTGACGTGCTGGGGTTTAATAGAGCCAAAATGTATACTGTAAGAAAAGTGTAATCTCAAAATACGTTATGCTCTAGTATTGAAGGAGGCACCTTATGTGAAGGCAAAAATCCATGCCACTGCATGACATCATTATACTCAAATGGAAAAAACCCATAACTGTTTAGTATGTGCAATCATAGGAATCCTAAAGGTGGGGTTTTTTTTCATTGTGACCAATTCTGCTCACAATTGGTTAGATGATAGCTTTTTTCTCAGCTCTTGGGACAGAAAGAGAGATTTCTTATCAGACAGAAGAAAGTTGTTTAAATCTTTTATGGCAATTTATAAAAAGTAAAAATCCGATTTTTTAATAAGTTTTTTTTTAGTAATCCCAATTGCACAAAAAATAAAGGGTGGGGAGGAGATGCAAAAGCCTTTCAACAAATGAAAATTGCAGTCAGCACTAGTTTTGAAGTCAAGCTACTGGCAAACATCCATATCTAGTAAAAGCAACTTCCCCAACACTCCCCACCAAGAAATTTCTTTCCCTCCCACAATATCCCCCTGTGTTTAAAAAGTAGCCATGACAATTCTTAAGCATTCTCAAGCTAAAATATAAGACACCAGTTAATGAACTATGTACCCCTACATCTGAATGGGAAAGTATGCCGTAAATGCTTAGATAACATCAGAAATAGAAAAGTCATGGGAAAGGAACTTAAAGACTACATTAGCCTAAAAAAATCTAAGATAAAAATCTAGCCCAGACCTCTAAGGGCACAGGTCTTTGAGGCCTTTCACATGACCAAATTATCTCATCATTCACAGTGTTTTGGGGCAATTCAGCCTGTGATTGCTTACTTAGTAAGTGGCATTTTTTTTCAGGCGGATTTCACCTTGCCGAAAATGCTGGGATTTTGCACTAAGTACTGTTTGGGAGCACGGCAAAAGGTGTAGAGATTAGGATATTTCTGATCTGTATAATCTCAAAGGAAGTGGATTACCTCAGCATCTGAGATCTTGTACTGGCCCCTACCTACCGTCCTGTGGCTTTGATAATTTCAAGGTAGAATTTCAAGACAGGAGGTTTTTGTAATGCAGTTTCATCCGGGTTTTCCCTTTGGCTTATCAGAGCCCACATCCCAGCCTCAGTATCATGTAGCTGGGGTCATGTGAACTCAAAGGCTGTTTCTGGAGGGAAAGAACAAGCATATAGTAGAGGGGATGGGAAACTTAAACACAGAGTTAGAAGAGGAAAAACCTCACTGCTCCATCTGGTCTCTGCTAAGACCGTACCTACACTATGGACACTGAGTGAACATATTTTGTTAAGAAAACAAGAAGTTATTGAACTTTCAAAGAATTTGTGCTTAAGAACGTAGTATTTGATTACTTACTGGGAACCAGCATTTGTGTTGTCTTGTCTACAGTTTGCTTTTGGGCACTTCTGATACGTAATGTACATCATGAATACTATTCTTTTGTTCATATATTCCCAATGATGCTGAAAGATTCCCATATTTTAATGATTAAAAATATGCTCCCCAAATTCAGCATTGCTTTAGAACAGGCCAGTTCCTGAATGAGGTCAGCAGATGATACAAAAGAATGTAAGGAGAGGCTGGAAGAATATTGAACAAGAGCAGATGTGCAAATTTCCCAGTAATGAGTAAAAATTAAGGATTTCAGTGTTGAATACCTAAAGTAAAAATCCATCTTCTATTGTAATTACTTTAACGATGAAAGAACTCTCCATATTGAAGAGGAAGTCAGGTAAAAAAGGCAGGAGGCCTGTGTGGATGAACAAGCAGATCCTGGACAAAGTGAGGCACAAAAAAGAAGCTTACAGAGGGTGGAAGCAGGGACAGGGAGCCTGGAAGGATTACAGGAAAGTTGTCCAAGAAGTCAAGGATCAGGTTAGGAAAGCTAAAGCCCTGACAGCATTGAACCTGCCCAGGGACATCGAGGCCAACAAGAAGGGCTTCTATAGGTACATAAGGGATAAAAGGAAAATGAGGGAAAATGTGGGCCCTCTGCAGAAGGAAACAGGAGAGCTGGTTTCCCAGGATATGGAGAAGGCTGAGGAGCTCAACAAATTCTTTTGCCTTGGTTTTCACTGGCAAGGGAACAAGCCATACCCCCAGAGTCAGAGAAGACAAAGGCAGGGACTGGGAGAATGGAAAGACAACCATGTTCGAGAACGCCTGAGGAACCTGAAGGTGCACAAGTCCATGGGACCCGATGGTCCGCGGGTCCTGAAAGAACTGGAACTGGCAGATGGAGTTGCAAAAGTTCTATCCATCATATTTGAAATGTCATGGCGGTCTGGTAAAGTTCCCGCTGACTGGAAAAGGGGAAACATAACCCCCATCTTTAAAAAGGGAAAAAAAGAGAATCCAGGGAACTACAGGCCAGTCAGTCTCACCTCTGTACCTGGCAAGATCATGGAGCAGATCTGTTTCAAAGAACACGCAGGCAAGCCTGCTTTCTCTTTTTTCTCTTATGCGCCTCCTCATGCATGTCTTCTTCCTGTGTTGATCTTCTGGGGTATGACTCTGTGGGGTTGAAGTCAGTTGAAGACCCAAAACTCATCTTCTGTCTGCAACTGTCCTGATATCTGTATCTCTTCTTTGTGCCAAGGATCTGAATACAAACAATAACTTCAGACGAAGGATGCTTCACCACCCTTCAAATAGTAAATCTTGGAGAAGCAGCATTAGCCTTGGGATTAAACAATCCTTTATTCTGACTTTGCTATTATGCAAATTAATTTAATAGATTTCTAACCTTAACAGCTATAATATGTAAATTACCACCTCCTTACAAACAAGATTACCTCACCTTCATTCCCTCGATTAAATAAGAAATAAATGGCACAATCAGAAATTATTTGTAAGGACGTGAGTTTATTTGCATATACTTTGGTATTCTCTTTGTAGTACACACAGCTTAGGTTAACCAGTCAGGTACTTTCTTCATTATAGTTTAAATACTGCCTTTTTGGGTTTTTTTCCCTGATATATAATGTGAGGAAATACACAAAAGGCAGCTTTTAATAGCTGTTAATCAAGGCAGGCAAAAAATGCAGGCTAGGTTTACAGCTGAAAGGCTCTGCAGGTATAGGGACTCTGGTACATCGTCATGGTAAAAAGTTAGTGCAGAAGCAGATTATACAAGCAGATAAATGGTTTTGCCACTACAGTTTATCCTAAGCGTTCCTTGTTTCTGCTGGCCAAGGTCAACTATATTAGGGCAGCTAAGCACAGTTTTATGGGTGGGACTCCATCTCCTCCTGGCAGATTTAATAGTGCAGCTATTCTGGTCACACATCATGGCTCATCACATTCTTCTTGGCAAAAGTTTGTACTCCAGCAGGAGAACTGCTGCCAAGCAATTATACATGGTTTGTGACAAAGAGAAAAGAAACCACCCAAAAGCTGCAAGTAAATCCTTAAAGAAATATCAAAATGAAGCTGAAAAACACTGAAAGTAGGGTAAAATATTACTCCTTTCCTTGCACAAAAATCCTGTCCTTCGTTACACAGTTCTGGTGGATGCTAATAAGTTATGCCTTGAATTGCCCTTGCTCAAAACTCCACACATCAATATGGTCAAGTGACAGCCAACGCTACCTTAGCCTCGACAGCATTCAAACAGAACCTTTCCAGCACTGGATAGGAAGGCCTCGATCTTACACCAGCACCAGATAAACACCAAATCCTAATTTACTCCTCAGTCTCCTACTTCAGCACAGAAGGATGTACTTCATACTCCATGTGATTGTGAAAGACCAGGGTATTTCTGAAATCTTATGGCAATGGAAACAATAAACTGAGTTTTACTGGAGTGGAACTGGTGCAAAATGCAGGTGATCTTCAAATAGTGATAATGAATCTCAACTACATTCAGCCTTGTATTCTCCTACTATTAGACTGTATATACTTCAGGCACTGAAGATAAAAGATTTACACACGCAAATGGCAAAGTGAACGACACATTTCATTGGTTATTAAGACTTTTACATAAGCAGGAACAAGAACTCCCAAAGGCACTGCAGACAACATAAACATGCAAGTCATCCAGTAATCATGATCCAGCCTGCAAGACACACAAAGAAAACTTTTGTATATGGAATATGATTTCAGAATCTCATGAGACCAGAAAACTCTCAGTGTTTCAAAAAGAGATTAAATGTTAACTCCATTGGTCCCTTTTGTCTGAAATTCACTCTTTCTATGAAATTCAATGCTGCACAAAGAGCCAGAATCAGGATTAAGGATCTCATAAACCCCATTTAATTCCTTTAAAAAGCTTCTGTGCAGAAATTAATTCCAGTCCCTGAGAAAAGTTTTACTATTAACAAAAGTTGGGGGTGGGGGGTTGGGGAAGCATTTAGTATTAGTTTGAAAACTCTATGCTCCAGAAAACTTTTTAAATTTTTGGAAAAACTTTTCTTCTAAATGGAGATGTACATTCTTTAAAATATACATTGAAATACCATCTTAAAATATTTTCTCCTAAAAAATAATTATTATGGTCAATTTCTCTGTTGCTACTGACTACACAGTGACAGCAAAAAATGACAAGAATCGTGTCAAAGCCAGCCAGCAGGTACCAGGGCTTCTGGGAAGGCTTATAATTTGCAGGGATTCTCCCTAAAATTAGGGAGATAGTCTTCCATTGACAAGGAATAGGAGGCAGAGAATTGCAAGATAATGAGTCTCCTGTAATATTCTCTTCATGTCCCCTGTAGGAAGTTGAGTTCAACAGAGAGAAAGAACAAAAGAATGAAAGAAAGGGAGATGACCCTGTATTCAATTTCTGCACTGCAGGCATAGTCTTACTTGGGGGGGCTCCCTATGAGTCCTAGCAGCTCTTTCTGGTGATAAAACAGTTATTGTCTGGTTCATTTCCGTCTCTATTTAATAGATGACATAAATGGACTGAGCAGTGTGTTTGGTGAAGAGACAGGGAGTCCCTAGTGACGCAAGCTGGTGAACAGTTAAAAAGAACCGTCCCTTCTAAGGAATGGCAATGCTGAAACTCTTTGTGCTGGCTGAACATTTATTTCAAAAGCATTAGAGCTCATTGTCGTGGGTTCCCTTGGCTAAACCTCGTCACATTCAGAGGTGGCTTCCCATTCCTTCTTTAACAAGCTGGTGAGCTATTGCTATCTGTCAGAGAGGAGTAGCCACCTCAGTGGCTGTACCGGTTCCAGTTAAGGCTTAACCTCCTCGTAAGTTTGAGTATGTTTAAAAAATGAAAAAAGAACTACTACTCCTTTTTTTTTTTTTTTCAGTTGGGGTAAATTCCAGTATTATTATTTCGACATGAGTCAGCTCAGTATTGGACAATGCTCAGTATGCCTGGGGCTCATAGAGGGTTTGCAAATGCTGCACTGTTGCAGGAAACAGTCCCTGGGAAACATGGGCTCCGAACTCCCCATTGCTTACCTTTGGGAAGGGAGAATATCCCAAGCAGGAAGGATCTGTTTTATGGAAGGGATGTCCATATAATCCTGGACATCCCTGAACCCCAGAAGAGCTCAAGCTTCAGAGGAACTGCAATGTGAACAGAGCAATAGCCAGACAACTAACGGATGAGTTGGAAAGCAGCATAGCAAATACTCAGCAGTGAAAGTAGCTACCACAGAAGTGGCTACTGGAGGGTGGCCACTAAAAAAAAAAAAAAAAAAGATTCCAATATAATAATTTCCCTATTATCTAAGATTACAGGGGACTGGAATACCCCAGTAGACTAGAAAACAGTGCTGGGGAGGTGCTGTAGCCACCACATGGCATAGTGATTCCGCAAGGTCAGTGAAAAGGCTATGGCACACATGAAAATCAACTCAATATATTGTTTATGTGACAGATGAGTTTGCTTAACTTACAGGGAACATTTTAAGAAATTTAGAGAGGAGCTTTGAGGAAAATTGGCCTGTTTGGAAAACTTGTGTCTCTTGGTTGGAAATCCCCTTCTAAAACCTGAGCACACAACGTGACCCCACACTGCAGACTGCCCTGGGTCTGGAACATACCTAAAAAATCATCAGAAAAATCAGGACAAGATCTTTCAGTATTGTTCATAAAGAAAACTTCTGAGCTGTCCTTCAGAAGCCAATATTCATAACTGAAACTCTTCAAGTCATTTAAGTAAAAAGAAAATTAATTATATCATAGAATGATATACATATATCATAGAATTCCATAAAATTCATATTTTGTTCAGTTACCTACCATGTAGTCGTTGTACTCACCTTATTCCCGTCTCCTGTACTACACTAGCACAACTACGAGGGTTTCTTCACGACTTCTATCACCAGGTGGCGATGTCGGAAGCAAGAAGCGCGGTGAAAACCAGGGACAGAGCAGCACCCCGAAGCGTTAACTTCCACCACAGTTTGGAGGAAAGATTAAATCCTGGGCAAACTCCGATCCGTTTATTTATTTGAAAATTCACCTACTGACTTTAAATTTAAAGCAATTAAAAGAAATGTCAGACCAGGACTATAAATCCCTTAATGCGCTATAATCCTTGAATTATAACCATTCTAATCCTTGCAATATAAACATTTTGGTGGGAATTCAACCCACCATCTACAAAAACACCTGTCCACACCTCTTCACCATGTGAAATCCATAGCAGTCCTATGCAAATAAGATGAGAAATAATTGTCTTTCATTTCCAGGTATTTCTTCTCCCTGCGGTTCCGTTACCATCTATTTTTAAAGAAATACATGGAGACATTTATAAGATCTTATTACACCAGTATAAAAAATGTCAGCAGAATGAGTTCCAAAGTAGCAGTAGTTTTCTACCACAGACCAAGCAAAGCAGAGCAAATTTAAGATACGAATCTTGTTATTAAAACACATCTGTAAGAGTATTAGCTCTGAACAGAATCCAGCATCCTATTCAATAGAAGTTTTAAGCAGAAAAACAACAGAAGCTTGTTATTGTAGATGCTGATAGTTTCCTGCATATACTCATCAACAAAATGTTTCATTCTTGGAGAAATGAAAGTAGTGCAACATACTTATGAATTTTATGAACCTTATAGCACCTTCCAGTATCTG
>NW_010240300.1:0-2109 GCF_000690775.1 Eurypyga helias | reverse complement strand
ATTGTATGAAAGGGCAGAAAAGGGTGGGGGGGGGGGGGGGGAACTTTTTACAAGGGCCTGTAGTGACAGAACAAGGGGTGATGAGTCTAAATTGAAAGTGGGGAGGTTTAGATTAGGTATCAGGAAGAAGTTCTTCACAGAGAGGGAGGTGAAGCACTGGAACAGGTTGCCCAGAGAAGCTGTGGATGCCCCATCCCTGGAAGTGTTCAAGGCCAGGCTGGATGTGGCTTTAAGCAACCTGGTCTAGTGGAAGGTGTCCCTGCCCATGGCAGGGGGGTTGGAACTAGATGATCTTTAAGGTCCCTTCCAACCCAAACCATTCTATGATTCTATGATTTATTGTACCCTCCATCCCCCCAAATCCTCCACTGTAATGTTCCCACTTTCCCTGGTGATTAAGATAACATTCAGGCCACCTCCCCTTCCCTTAACGTCCATTTCTGAGGTTCCCCACATGAGGGCAGACACAGCTGAGAGCAGCACATGTGCTCAGTGATTCAGTGCATGCTGCGAAGTGCTGTTACCAAGAAAAAGAGCCCCGCGCTGAGCTGGCAGGTCTTTCCTTGAACTCTAGCACTAGCAGGATCTCTCTGTGTCACCCAGCCTCTGATTTTCCACATGGATATAGCATGAACTGCACAGGACCAGATCCCTCAGCATGCTCCTTCCTGTGGATGAGAGGCCCAATGAAGAGCTGCAGGCACCATAGCCCAAATGTGATTTACAGACACCAAAGAAAGCATTGTTTTCTTTTAAAAGGCCCATGGAGGATAGGTGGGCTGGCAGAGGCTTTGCCAAACATGGACACCACTGGGATTTCTGCTCCATCTAAGCCCCAGCATGGAACCCCAAAACATCCCCTTAGTTACAGCTGTCACAACTTGCTTTCACATACCCCACCACAGAATCACAGAATCACTAAGGTTGGAAAAGTCCTATAAGATCATCCAGTCCAACCATCAACCCAACACTACCATACCCACCAGACCATGTCCTCAAGCACAATGTCTAGACATTCCTTGAACACCTCCAGGGATGGTGACTCCACCATTTCCCTGGGCAACCCATTCCAATGCCTGACCACTCTTTCAGTGAAGAAGTTTTCCTAATATCTAATCTAAACCTCCCCTGACACAACTTGAGGCCATTTCCTCTTGTCCTATCACCAGTTACCCAGGAGAACAGACCCGCACCTGCCTCCCTACAACCTCCTTTCAGGGAGCTGTAGAGAGTGATCAGGCTTCCCCTCAGCCTCCTCTTCTTTAGCCTGAACACCCCCAGCTCCCTCAGCTGCTCCTCACAGGACTTGTGCTCCAGACCCTTCCCCAGCTCTGTTCCCTTCTCTGGACATGCTCCAGCACTTCTATGTCCTTCACGTCCAAGTACAGGGGGACAATCACTTCCTAGTCCTGCTGGCCACACTGTTCTTGATACAAGCCAGGATGCTATTGGCCTTCTTGGCCACCTGGGCACAGCGCAGGCTCATGTTCAGCCTGCTGTCGACCAGCATCTGCAGATCCTTTTCCACTGGACAGCTTTCCAGTCACTCTTCCCCAAACCTGTAGCGCTGCCTGGGGTTGTTATGACCTAAATACAGGACTCAGCACTTGGCCTTGTTGCACCTCGTACAACTGACCTCAGCCCATTGATCCAGGTCCCTCTGCAGGGCTCTTTACTCTCCAGCAGATCAACACTCCCACCCAACTTGGTGTCATGTGCACCATCACCTGTTGAAAGCAATAAATCTACCAGGTTTATTCCCAGTGCTTCGGAGACGAGTGCTGGCAGCTCTGAGAAAGGCAGGGTAAGCCTCAGGCCAGGCTGGCCTTCAGCCACTGGCAGTCGTCATTGGCAACACTCTGGGGAGGTGCAGTACCTCACAAACCCACACAGATTTGCCTCAAGAATGCATCTAGGGCGAGCAAATACGCAACCACAACTAAACCACCAGGCTCTAACGCTGCCTGAGACCTGCCGGATGAAGCGCCGGAAGGGCGGGAGAACGATGTGTCCTGCCCCCGTGCCGGTAGGAGGCCTCGAACCCGCTACCTCAGGTTCTCCGCCACTGCGCGCCAACTCCCAGCGCCTGGCACACCACGTGACACCCCG
>NW_010240299.1:0-1283 GCF_000690775.1 Eurypyga helias | reverse complement strand
ACCTGGAGTGCTGAGTCCAACTGTGAAACCAACAAAATCAGAATGATATAGATCAGTTGGAGCAAGTCCAGGGGAGGCCACGAAGATGCTCCGAGGGTTGGAGCCCCTCTGCTATGATGAAAGGCTGCAAGAATTTGGCTTGTTCAGCCTGGAGAAGAGAAGGCTCCGGGGACACCTTACAGCACCTTCCAGTACCTGAAGGGGCTACAAGGAAGCTGGGGGGGACTTTTTACAAGGGCCTGTAGTGACAGGACAAGGGGGAACGGGTTTAAATTGCAAGTGGGGAGGTTTAGATTAGATATCAGGAAGACGTTCTTCCTGGAGAGGGTGGTGAGGCACTGGAACAGGTTGCCCAGAGAAGCTGTGGATGGCCCATCCCTGGAAGTGTTCAAGGCCAGGCTGGATGAAGCTTGGAGCAACCTGGTCTAGTGGAAGGTGTCCCTGCCCATGGCAGGGGTTTGGAACTAGATGGGCTGTAAGATCCCTTCCAACCCAAACCATTCTATGATTCTATGAAATCAATCTGTAAATTATTAACAGAAAACTCAGTGGGCTTTGGTGCTGTATTTCTAGTCTAGCACAACTACAGCGTGCTAGGTAACAAAACAGTAGCCGTGAAACCTTCAGCTGAGGTTTAGGATAAGTGTGCATTTGTAGATACAGAGTCTACTGATCTAAACAGCTTCTGCTTCTCTTCATACACCTGAATTTTTATTTGCAGTTCACTCTTTACACTGTTTAGCTAATGAAACTCAAATTGAAAGTGTGCCTCAGATACGTCTTAAAAGCTGAGCACTGTATAGAAATAAATTAGAAGTAAAATGGAGGTAAAGTCTTTCCACTAATACATTTTTTTCTGCCAAGAACCTATTCTTTATAGTGTCTTAAATACAGTAAATTCAAAAGCAGAACATTTGAAGTTAGCACATCTATATAAGAAAAAATATGCATACTTACTAAATATGCTTCAGAAATAGAAAATTTGTCCATTTTCATGTCAGTTCTAACAATCTAGTGTAGGTCACTACAAATAATTTTGACATCTTCCAGCTTTTATGTATGTGATTTCACAGCACATTTACTTTCTAAGAAGACACAGTAAGAGGATAGAAAACAGGTGAAGAAAAAGCCCAGAAGCAAAATTCAGAAATATCTGGTCATAATGACTGTCTGCTAAATAAAACATGCACTTGTCTCCAGCAGAATCAGATACCTTAGATCCACAATGCAGACCCCCATTCTGTGTTTTGAATCACAAACTCACAGCATGGTTTGGGTTGGAA
>NW_010240298.1:19337-31167 GCF_000690775.1 Eurypyga helias | reverse complement strand
TTCTGTGATTCTATGATTCTACTCACCTCAGTACTTGAATCCACGCTTTGTGTTGTCTGACCAAAAGATCTGGGAGGGCTCTGTCTGGTGGGGCTTGCTGCTCCAAGCCATGCAGAGCTCCCGGCGGTCTGGCAAAAGCTGTTTGGTAGCGGTCAGGTCTGCAAGAGATGAGGCACCAAGCATGCTTGGCTCTTTTTCCTTCTACTGCAACCTTACGTTAGTGAGGGGCCAGGGCTTTTCTCCTGGGACAAACTGATAGCAAAAGCAGGCTTTTATCCTCAATCTGCCTAACTGAGACATCCCCAACAAGATATGGCTGTTATATGTAAATATAGCCAGTTGATAGGATGACCCATTTTAGTTCCTTTTTCTCCGATGCCTTTTCTCTCCTTTCTTATTATGGACACTCTTCCATTGCCTTTCTGTGTCCATCTCTGCTGCTTTTCACTTCTCTGCCTCTGACCACATTTCAATTGCCTCTTCTGGAAAGGGACTCACTGCTGTGTCCTATCAGCAGTGGAAAATTTCAAGGTGATATTTTAGAAGGGGGTAACTAAACTGAACATACAACCCATTAATATCAATTATGGGTGTCAGATCAATGCCAATGGCAGTGATGTTGTTTAGAGGCTTGAATTAATACCATTACACTGCCCACTCAGCTATGGGCATTTTCAGAGACAATATGCTATTTGCATTTTATTATAATATATCTTTTCTGAAAATTCCCATCATGGTGGGGACATCAGGAAAACTAATATTGATGGCATGAGGCAACCATTCAACTAGGTGATGTGCAGTGCTGAGCTGAAGGGAGCACCCTGCAGTTGCACCACTGGGACAAGTAGTGTCCTTGGGATGGATCTCTCTCCGCCAGCTCCCTCTCCCTCATGCAGGGCTCACCAGGTCCCTTGGTGCTCAGCCTCCTCCTTTCCCTGCCTGGTTCCTTGTTTTCCTTACTGGTTTCTGTTTGAAGCATCAGCGCAGGGTAAAGGAATACGAGAAGAGGATTTGGACTTTAACAAATATATACATTACAAAAATAATTACTTAAGGAATAATAACTAATGCTCCTTGTTTCCCTTTTTCTTTCCAGACTGTGTGTGGGCTGAGTTGCCTGGGGACCTTGGCCTCACCAGTTCTCCCTCTGGGATTGAAAGGTTTGCCACTCCATCAGCTGAGTGTCCATAGACCTAATTTAAATAACCTGCCTCATCAGTCTTGGTAATTCTCATCAGTTTCTTGTTCTGAGACCTGCTAGAATTAAGAAAAAAAAGACTGTCAGGAGGCTTTTCCCAAGAAAACTAGGAATATATTATTGCCACTTATGCAATATACTGGTGAGTCTTTGCTGGAAATAGCCTGTACAATTCTAGCAGGATCAGGGAAGTGGGGCCGGCTTCAAGGACACTCTCAGACCTTCCCTTGTTTGGTCTGGCAAATGAAGGCCGAGAGTGGTATGATTACTGTTAAATGCATTGTGGGGTTCACATCAAGAAAGGAGAGCTAATTACACTGAAGAGTGTACTGGCGCATGGTCAAATGAGTGTAAGCTGCTTGTGAACACATTTGGCCTTGTTTTTAGAAGGTGGTACCTGCTACCTGGCAGCAGCGGAGCCTTTAATCAGAATAGTGGGAGCCAAAAAATAGAGTTAGATTTAAAACAAAAAAAAAAGACTACTATGTATTTATGGGGAGAGTTGTATATAGCAATACTGCCATGGCAAAGGAGTCAGTTCATGACCCAGAAGGATCACTCAGTCCTATTTCCATGTTCCTCACAGTCTTTGTCATAAAAATGAATTGATAACAACACTGACACTAAAATCGCCCTTCAGAGACAATCTTCAAGAGTCTGCAGCCTACTGAGATGAAAGGTGGGAGATGGGGAGGGAGTTCATCTTTCATACCGCTATTGATTTACTATCTCAGCTCATAGCAGCGAATAGCACCAGTTTGCACTCAGTTCACACTTGAAAGTTGTTTTTTTTTCTTCTTCAAACACAGTGACTAGAAATGATTTGTTTAAAAATCAAAGCTCAGATTCTGCAGATGTTCCAGAATCTTTGATAGGAGTATGATATCCTACTCCTGATTCATCAGTGATTGAACTAAAGTGTATTTGAGTAGGATATCATTCTTTCATTATAAAGGATAATAGAAGAAGCAGGAACACCAACAGTAACTTTTCTCCTTCATTTTGTAGTACTCAGAAAGCAATGATGTGTCCCCCTTCAGAGCCTGGATTTGTCAAGTAGCCGTATCAGCTTTGCATAACGTCTTTTCTTCTGAACTACTCTCGATAAGAATTGGATATACAATCTTAGAGGGCCAGTCTAAGAGATTATTGTGTATCGCTCTTCATACAGTTTCTAGTTAGGAAATTGAAAAGATTGTTTTTCTGGCAGCCCAATTTTTCCCTTCCTTCTATTTTTTTCCTAAACTGTTTCATGCTTTAAGAATCAATTTAGGATAATAGACTCTTTTCCTTTTTATTTTCTGCTTTCATGTTACTTTAAGGGAGTCTGTCATTCAGTATTAAAAGGAAAATATTCTGGCAAAACTTGTGATTGCAATTCCTTGATAATTCTATTCAATCTGCAGAAATGTTGAAGCCTTTCATGGGATCTTCCCTATCAATTTGTTCTTTTTAATATAGCATCCCATGAGTCAGGCCTTTACGTAACCCTATTTACCAATGGCTGCAGTCATTTATACAATGAGGAAGGTAGTAAGTGCTCTCATTTGTCATCAAAATATTGAATTCCACATGTGGCTAGTGTAGCAGACTACATGGCTGAACTAAAGACACCCTTTGCAGTTGTGTCATCCCGTGCTAATAATTTCTTTTCCTATTTCTACATAGAAGACTGGAAGAAATAATTTTTGTTGTGTTGTAATTCAAGGCAGATGATTATGAATTAGCTCATACCAGAGGGGCAGATTTTTCATTGAAGGAAACAAACATTGTTCATCTCATCAGCTTGATTTTTTTTCCGAGACATTAATTATTAAACTTTGTCAGTCGTATTCATAAGAGGACATCTGAATCTTCCCTCTTACAGTTGCAAATTATGAGTTAGAAACACCAGCTTTCCTCCGGTTGTGTCTCATCTGGACAAGCATTGGTTACTGCTGGCTAATTAGATGTGACTGCCAGTCAATTGAAGTTACAGCAAAACCAAGGATTGTTACTGAGACAGGTCCTGAGCAGCCTTGTTTGCTGCCGCTTCACACATCAAGCAAAAGCCCTCGTACATAGGTGAAATATTTATGAAAGTGGTGAACCTGTGGAAGGGGGCCTGTGCCTTACCTGCAGTAATCCTGTGCCCTTTCTGGAGCTGCTCCACTGACATACATGAGGGAGATGAATCTGGCCCACTGAAAACTTAGACAGGAATACATGATAAATACACCTTTAACTGTGTGTTGTTACTTTAACTGAGAAAAGCCTTTGTACGTCCGTACCTCAAAAGTCATCCCCTAAACTTTGCACCTGCAGCTTCCCAGTTGCATACTCACTTTCAGCAGGCAGATGGCCATCATGCCTTCTGAGCCTGTGTCAGAGCCCAGCAGGAAAGCTCTCCCACATTGCTCTATAGTGACACCGCGTCGGTTCATAGGAAAGTTTATGTCTGCATTGCAATCGATAAAACATCAGCCACACGCCCTCTCTTTCCTCTCTGTGGGCAGCCGTCATGGGAATTTCTCTCTCCTTTCTCTAATGCTGCTCAGTGACCATCCACTCTTGCCTGTAACAGGGAAAGATGCTGGGAAAGAAACCTCAGGGATTTATATTGTGCTGGGGCATTACTCACAGGCCCACATATATAAAGTTTCATGCAGAGCTGCAGATGTATGTGAAAGATGTCTTATTTAAATTATAAAACAGAAAATGAAACAAGCCATTGTCGAAATGTATTCTGGCAAGATTTATGTTTGGGTCTGCTGCTGGTCCCAGCTTCAAGGTAATGGCAAAGACACTATTAATACTTTCAAAGAAGGAAACAACTTCGGTCTGTTAGTTGTCTATAAGCCAGACATCACCACACTCAGTGTGTTCACACCTCCTTTTTTGGATATAGACCTCAGATACTATTGTGGCGAACATAATAAGAAGACTAATGAGGAAATTGCTGATCTAATAATCCTTTTCTTTAGAGCAGAGTATAAAGAGTTTGCAGTACGTAGGACCATTCTTGCAATACAGATAATAAATCACAAAATACCTCCACACTGTGTGAGCACGCTCCTCTAGAAGTCATCAAGACAAATCTTTCAGCTGCTTAAGCTGATAGGAATATCTCATGGTATCTGATGGGCCGTAGAACAAATGATGTGCAAGTGCTACATCAGGTCTATGCAGACAAAGGCCTTGCCACACAGATCACAGGTGTAAGGTTTGGTTCCTTCCTGGAGGGAATAAGGTCTTTAATGAACTTTGCAACATTCATGACAAGCAATTATGTCCAGGTCCATGACGTTAAATGCACGGACGTGGCAGCACAGATCTTGGAGACTGTCACAAATTGACAGTAAATAAATTGTCCAAGACTCTGGCTTGGTACAGCTGTTGTTTACTTTGAAAATAGCATGGTGTATTTCTCTGCAGACTGGATTGGAACAGCAATGCAATTACTTCCTGTTATGAGGATTAATTGACCCAATAAAATACCTGCTAAGTTAGGACTGTTTCCCAAAGATGCAGTTACTTCTGTGTAAGCAAGAGCAACTTCCAAAAAAATGAAGAGGAGATGGCACTGATGCAGCTGCAATTAATATATACATGGGAGATGCAAAGGCATGTGAATGTAAGATGCTGGAAGAAAAATTCCCAGAGAAAAAATCTAATTTAAATCAAGGACAGAGTAACATTTGCAGAAATGGTAAGACACATTACACTGGGAATTAGTCTTTCCTGGAATACATAGGTTACTTTCATCTCCCATAGAATGATGAGATTGCAAGTTAGCCATAATTGCTTTGCCCCCTGTTTGTAACCTTGTAGTTATTCTAAGCTTCCTCAGACTTTGAGAAAGTCCTAAAAGAGACTATATCCTCTCTTCAGATTAGAGTCAAGCAGTGTAAATCGTGCTCTGCATGGTACTCAGAAGTGGTAAGTGGTTATGGTTAAATCTATCCCATAGCTGATGTGAAGGGCAAATTTGGGCCAACAACCTAACATGTCCCCTTTCTCCTTGCACCTTGCACTTTGGTGCTGAGCCCCTTGCCTTTGTTTCTACATGGCTCCAGCCTTTCTCAGGAAGAATCACCTATAGACGTGACTTTCTGTAAGTCTTGGGAGAATGAGGAATGGTTAAAACCGAAATTAGAGCTAGATCTGCCTCCTAATAGCATAATGAAGAGGTACTCTCTTATTCGTTCAATGGGCACAGAAGCACACCCATAACATAAGGAAGGTTATTCGTATGAGTAAATGCTCATGTTTGTGAGTAAAGCTTTCAAAATCTTGTCTGACATTTTAATGCATAATGAATTAGTGATTTAGCAATGAAACAATGGGAAGACTGAAGCCGTCTGCATCTCATGGTTGAGGCGGATGTACGATGGCATGCCCAGCAATCACTTCTATGAGCCAGTCGTAAATATAGACTGTAAGGTGAGGAGACATTTAAAGCCGTGGAGAAAATAAAACAGCAAAGATGCCTGGGATAAACTGCAGTGAGAACCAGATCTTGTAAGTTGTGGTAAGAAAAAACCCCTCTGGTGGTGTGTGCCCAGGAGATCGTGAGGACTGGACATGATGCCTCACTTTCTTGGAAGCAGTCGAGTGCGGATGAAGTTGGGTCTAGTTTAGATAACATGGAAATGTCACCATACCCAGCCCTTGAGGCAGGCCCAGGAGACAGAAATTGAGACCAACCTGTGCTTCAGCAGCTATTTCACACATGGAAACCACAGACGGACATGCCATGGGGGTTATACAAGTAAAAACAGCAGGTTGTACCCACAGGGAAGCATGACCAGAAGGAGGTACCCCTGTGACTTGAGGTACACCCCCCCAACCTTCAACCTCCAACCTCCAATCCAGACATTTTAAATCCTAAAGTGACTTAGCCCAGGGGTTGGATTTGTCCCTGGGATGAGGGCAGAGATGCCCCTGGGTTGGTACTGGAGATGGAGCATCACCAGCCACCTGGGTAAGCATGAGTGCAGGACATGGGTTTCCAGCCCGAGGCTGTGCTGGTGCCCTGCTGCAGTCGGCATGGGACACTGTTGCAAAAGCAAAACACGCTGTCTGGGCTCAGTGTTGGGTAGAAATTAATTTTTCTTGTGTCACAGGCTGCACTACATCCTTGATGAGACTGTAGCCCAACTCAAACACCCTGCTGCTGGGGAAAGAAAGGTGGTGAAGAAACAGTGCAGAAAGATGTGTCAAAGCCTCTTTTTAACAAATATGATTCCTTTTCAGTTTTATCATTTTTCTATTTTTTACAGTGCACAGTGCCTCTCCATGCTGCAGTCCTGTAGCTAGGCTTTCCCATGCAATCAACTGTTCATTAATTACGTTATGAACTAGCTGCAATTTGTCATCAGTTTCCACACATTCCCGGGAGTTTATGACCAAACTGTCCGACTTCCATTTGGTCATGAAAAGGTAGCAACGTCAAAGGCACATGGCAGTTCAGCAGTGCTTTTGCACTGTCAAACGGGGATAGAGGAAACCTACACCTTCCTCACATCCGAGTCGGTTGACACATTGCTCGGGTCTGTCCATCCATCCATCCCAATGGGAGCCACGGTGAGGTCCGTGAGTCCAGCTTCTTGTTCTGGGTGTGAGCGCACAGCTAATCCCCACCGTACACATAAGGCCTTGGCTCCCCTTGGGATCAGCTGCAAAATAAAAGCCTGAATTAGGTTGTTACCAGTATTGGTAGCTTCAAAGCTCTGTGTCTGCTCCCACGGCGTTTGCATCATCCCTCTAACCTGTTGCCTGTCATGGAGGAAAAGCCAAAGTCAGCACCTCACCAGAAGGGAGTAAATCTAGGATTAAATAAGAGGTCTGATCCTCTTCTGCTGCCAAGTATCCCAGTCACTTCAGTGAGCTTGTACTGAGCTCCAGGAAAACAGCCGTGCCGTGCCACAGCAGAAATCTTCACAAAACCATCACGCAGCTTTCTTCCCTTCTCCTTTACCCAACAGAGCTGAGCAGGGTCTCCAGATTTCTGCAGTTACTCCTCTGTGCAGGTAAAGGAAATACAGCTGTATCCTCGAGGAGGCCAAGGAAGAGAGGGGTGACCTGGAAAGACTGGGAAAGAGATATTTTTTTCTGCAAAAGGGGCCATAAAGCAGCTCACAGTTTCCAGGGTGGTTGTGTGGGATGGGAGATGCAAAGTGACATCAAGGCGTCAAGTAGCATTTCTCTTCCACTCTGGCTGCCTCACAAATCCCTCATAGTAAATAAAGGCTTTTGTGTGTACCAGGTGTCCCAGTGGCAGAACTGAGGCGTGCAGAAAATAAAAGCACTGCTTAAGTGACGCTCTCCGAGCATCGGGATGGTTTCATTCAGAGTTCAGGCTAAGGGGAGGATGATCTTGTACCTAAAGTATTCTGAGAGATTCAGTCAAGCCCTGGCTCCTTTGCAGGGAGCTGCAGGGATATGTTTGTAATTGGTGGGAGGCAGAGCTGAAGGCCATATATGTAGATAAAGAGAGGCTGAAGAGAGGGTTTTCCTGATTTATCCCTGCTGGCTCAGGCGTGCATCTTAACCCTTCTAGCGTTGACCCTCCTGAGTGCAGCGCAGGGCCGCTGCCCAAGCTCCAGGAACCCCCGCGCTTGCCTTCAGCCATGCTTCCCTGCTGTTTGCACAACGCACCAAGCTAACAGCGGAACAAATCTGTGCAAACAATCAGAGGCTGCACAACCGTAGCCCAGGATGGGAAAAAACTCCCCAAAGCTCACAGCCAGTTCCTAGAGAAAGCTGGAAGTACAGTGCTGCGGTCCTGGGGAGGTTGGATTTAATGGCAGGGAGGTTTCTGTTGCTTGAGGGGGTGAGGGGGTCCCCTCAGGGCTGCCCTGCCCTGGCTCCCAGCTGTGTGCATGAGGGGTCTCACACTTAGGTGCCTATAGGGGTAGGGTCTGCTGTGCACAAAGAGGTGGTGGCTGCAGGAGGGAAGGAGAAGACACTCCTGAACTCAGAGGGCTGCACAGAAAAGCAGTTATGCTCCCCCCGCAGGCTGGGAACACAAGGTAGGGTAAGAGTGATGGGAGCAATATGCTTCTTACATTCCCTTCAGTACTGGCAGAGGGAAAACCCACGATTTGTTGGCCCTCCTACCCTGTCCTTCCCCCAGCCACTGTGTTGGCCGTAAGGCACCTGGATGAGACGTTTGGAAATGAGCAGGGGAAGGACCAAAGAGGGATGTAGCCACAATGGCATTTCTGCTGAAGCCGCTGGGACCCCACAATTGAGTCTTCCCCTGAGCAAGGCCAAGGCTTCACGCTCAGTGGTCAGAGCAGCTTCACACTTCTCCTGGCCCCAGAAAGGCCTCAGTGAGGACACCCAGCACACCACAAAAGTCTGTATCTACTGAGCAGGATTTTTGAGACAACCAGACCTCACAACAACTTTCCAGACACACCTGCTTTCCTGGTTGTGTCCATCCACGCCAGCCAGGGGGGCAGCAGTATCCCGATACGGGCTGCAAGTAGCTGAATTGCAGCACCTTCCTCTTCACGAAGGCCAGCTCATGCCTGCCAGACTCTCCTCTGTGTGCACACGTGCAAAGAGGGAATGGACAATTACTTTTCCTGGAAAATGGTGCTGAGCAACACTTACCGGAAGCACAGAAAGCTTTCCACATCACGCAGGGCCCCCACAGTCACGAGGGCAGCGTGGAGGAAAGGGTGGCCTCCAGGAATGGCTTGTCCCAGTGCCATCATTTCCTTAACTCATCTTTCACTGAAGAAAATGAATGCAAGCAAAATCCTGGATGGGCAATAAATCGGAGAATAGAAAACATATTACCCTAGTCATCGGCACACCTGAATTAGGACATAGGGTTTTTTTTCCTTTAAACTACAGGAAAAAGTGAAAGTGACAGTCCAACACTCTCAAAACCACAGGCATTGCAGATAAAAGTGGTTTATAAAAATCATCTTAATTTACACAACATTTGCACAGAAGTATTCCACTGTGGGTCAGCTTCCTGTGATCAAAAACTCTACTGGGAAACTAGTTTAAATTCCCTCTCCACTGCCATTTTTTTTTGTGTGTGATGCTGAACAGGTTCCTTAATTGCTCCACGTCTGTTTCCCATTCATAATTGCACTTCCTTTCCTGCAGATTATTTTTTTGCTTTGTCTTATAAACTACATTTTAAAAAAGCTACTCAGGATGCAAAAATGTTTGCTGCAAAGTTGGGAAATTAATGCTGCATTAAAATTGTCTTGATTCTGCCTCTTGAACTTCCATTTTGGACTCTCCCTGAGGCACAAGTGATTCAACAATTAAATTCTGTAACATAATGCAGATAGGGGACAGAATTAAGGTCGCACACTAATCACCCCTTTCCTTCATCTCCAGTGCTTGACTTTGAAGCCTAAATAGAATTCTTTTAATGTATTGCTAAGCATCACTTTCTATGTAATTTTAAATAAAGAGTTAAAAACTCAATTATTTTATGTCTAACTGTTATGTCTTTTTTTGGAATACATTCATTATACAGTATTACTAGAAAGGGCATGCCAACTACTCAGCACTGCTACCACCACTGGCCACCTCTGGCCACCTCTGGTCACACCAGGCAGCGGTTGTACAAAGCTGCCATGTAGAGTACTGCTGATAGGGTGAGGGGTGGTGTAGCGTGTGGCATTGAAGAACTCCAGTCTCTTTCTTTCTATTTCCACATCAGATCCAACCTGAGCTGGTCATCAGACCTGCAAGGGCCTCATATGGCATCTAAGGCCACTCCAACCTGCCTTTTCCTCTGCTAACTTGGAGGCCCTGCAATGCCCTCACTGGAGGAGCATGTCCCATTGGTGGGTCTGGAGCTGTCCCTCCTCAGAGCTTCCTGCTGTGTAGACACAGATGTGCTTTGGGACACAGGAACAGTCATGATCAACCAGTTTGAAAATCCACTACTAACTTTTTCTAGGGGAAATGTGAAAGGACAGAAGAGAAATTGCCATTTCAAAGTTCATAACTCAGCAAAATCTAGACGAGTTTTTATGGAAAAATGAAAACGCTCCAGGGATTCCTTCTGCAACGTTTCAAAGGCCAGCTGCAAACACCAGCAATGCAAAACCTTTGAGTAACAGAAGGCATTAAACAATCAAAATAAGTGGGTTAGCACTGACAGTAGTGATAATAACACTGTGCCAGTCCAGTTGGATGTTGTTATAATCAGTCCCTAGGTTGGCGTGGATTGCTGGGGTTCCTGGTGCTTTGTGTGCGTGGGTGTCACTGAGTGCCTGTGGGCTCGTGTGCGTGTCCCCCCTGCATCAGCCTGGTCTGCTGTGGAACCCGATGGCGGTGAGGTATGTTGGTCTGATGCTCTTGCCTAGGGAGTGCTGGAAGCTCTTGCTGCAGGGAGGGAAGAAAATACTGACTCTGCAAAATGTGGGTGAGCGTAACGTTATGGGTGGGTTTTGTGATGTATTTTGTTTCCATTTGGTGTTAAACAATAGTATAAGAAAGCCCATGTACAGCAAATGCCTACCCTGCCCGTCTTGTTTGGAGTGCTCGGCAACAGGCAGAGGTGTCATATCAGTATCAAAAAGTAAAATGATCTAGACGATTGAAAACCTGCTGGTGATGAGAGCATCACAGTCTGTCTGTCCTGCCCAGGAGACTGTAGGAGTCATACAGTGACCAAACTCTTGGCAAATGGACCAAACCTCTTCCTCTCACCAGGAAAGTCAAAGGTCTGAGCAAGAACCAATAAGGCTGGTGGAGCTGGGATGGCTCCTGTTTATTCACAATTAAAATGGAAGCAATAACCATTTCTAGAAAGCTGATTAGAAAGAGGAAAACAAGTAAAGAAACGAACAGAATGAGGAGGATGGGATGTTTAGCCTCATTCTCAGGTTCAGGAAATGCAGAACAAGTGTTTTCCATATTACAATCGTCAGTCTGAACAGATCCAAGTGCTACAGTCATTTTTCTAGGTGCCAAGCCTCCTTATTCTTTTGTTCAGTTGCTTTCTGAAGATGTTTGGAATTAAGGCAGTTCAACACCATTTTATCCCCTGATGTAGGAAATTCTGTGATGGCTGTTTCATGGGAACTTTCCTATAGGGAATGACCATTTCATGTAGGGAATTTTATGATAAGCATTTTTAGGATGAGAGAAAACAGTCTAGAGTGAGAGGAAATGTCCTCAAGTTGCACCAGGGGGAGTTTAGATTGGATATTAGGAAAAATTTCTTCACTGAAATGGTTGTCAGGCATTGGAACAGGCTGCCCAGGGAACTGGTAGATTCACCATCCCTGTGGATTATTTAAAAGACATGTAGATATGGCACTTCGGGACATGTTTTAGTGATGGACTTTACGGTGATCTTAAAGGTCTTCTCCAACCTAAACGATTCTATGTGAAAAATGTGGCCTTCCATGTTTCACCCAGTTAGTAAATGTATTAGCCTCACATCCCAAAGGGAACATTTTTAAGCCAATATGCACCTGAGAGGGAGAAATAATATCGTGTTTATTGGATAGCAGCAATAATGCTGGTAAGCACTGATCTGACTGGCAGGTTATAAACACAGTCCTCTTAGCAGTTGTCCTGCAATCAAAACAATTGATGCCATGCAAACAGTGAAGAAATGGGGAGCTGTGGGAGCCCAGATCATCCATCAGGCCTGTTGCC
>NW_010240298.1:8294-19312 GCF_000690775.1 Eurypyga helias | reverse complement strand
GACAGAAGTGGTGGGTGAGTTGTTCTGGGAATCCCATTTCTTCACCGTTCTCCCAGTAATGCTGGGATGCCCTTCAGCATCACGTCCTTCTTGCCTGTCTAGGTGGGCTCCTGCCATTTGGAGGTGAAGTGTTGGGGTCGTCGGCCTTAGGGCTGCGCCATGGGGGAGCGGCCAGCCGTGTGGCAGGGCAGCGTGGGAAGCCCGCCGTGCTTGAAGCTCTCCCAAAGAGACAGCAAGTCGGACAGAAAGAGCCTGGAACAGTAAGCACAGGAAATTTTGCATCAAAACTAGCCACTGTAATGTATCAGGTGCCTCACCATTCCCTGGGGTGAAGTACAGTCCCAAGCATCCCGGAGGATGTTACAGCGTGTTGGAGGGAGGGCAAAGTTGTGCCTCGTGGTTCTGAGCTCTGACATTCCCAGACCTCCTCAGGTACGAAGTGAAGAAGGAGAGAAAAGGAGCAGAATCAACCCTTTTAATTTGGGAAATGTGTTGGCTTTGTGTGGTGGGCTTTTGGTAGCAGGGGAGGGACCACAGTGATGGCTCCTGTGAGAAGATGCTGGAAGCTTCCCTGGCTCCAAGTTGGGCCCACCTCTGGCTACAGCTGAGCCAACTAGCGCCTCTGTGAGTAACATATTTAAGAGGGGAAAACAAAACTTGTAGTGGAGAGAGGAGTGGTGAGTGACAACCAGGGCTCCGAGTGCCGAAGCAGAGATACCCCTGTAGAGATCCCCATGGTGGAGACCATGGAGAAGCAGGATGTGAACTGAAGCCATGGAGGGTCACGGGGCAGCAGAGACCCCCCTGCAGCCTGGGGAGGACCCCATGCCAGAGGAGGTGGCTGCACCCAAAGAAGCCCATGACTCCATGGGATGCCATGCTGGAACAGTCTGTTCCTGAAGGACTGCTCATCTGTGGAAAGGACCCACACTGGAGCAGATAGAGAAAAGACGGCAGACTGTGGGAAGGAGTCAGGTTGGAGAAGGTGGTGGAGGACTGTCTCCCGAGGGAGGGACCCCACGCTGGAGCAGGGGCAGAGTGTGAGGATCCTCCCCTGAGGAGGAAGGAGCTGCAGAGACAAGGTGTGGTGGACTGAGCCCAGGAAGAAGGAAGGGGTGGGAGGAAGGTGTTTTATGGTTTGGTTTTGTCCATCATTAGCCTACTCTGATTTGATCAGTAACAAATTAAATTGATTTTTTTCCCCCAAGTCAAGTCTGTTTTGCCCCTGATGGTAATTGGTGAATGATCCCTCCCTGTCCTTACCTCAGCCCACAAACCTTTCCTTATATTTTCTCCTCCCCATCTCACCGGGGAGGGGTAGTGAGCAAGTGGCCGCCTAGTCCTTATTTACTGGCTGGGCATACACCACAACAGGAACCCATATGTCCAGAGTTATTTACCAGCTATTTCACTTAGTAGCACTTCTGAGCCCTATCTCAGCTTGGTGTTTGATGAGAGGTGAGTTCATTGCGTTTATGGCTGACATCACGCCTGCGTCCTTCAGAGCAGGACTTTCTGCTGGGGACGAAAGTGTCTGCAATATCGTGGCTGTGCGCTGAGCAGGCTGTGCACAACACCAGGCCAGCAGCAGCATGAAGCCCGAGGCACGTGGGTGCAGGGGGGTGGGTTGCAGAGCAGATCCTCGCAGCCCCTGGCCATTACAGAGCTGTGCATTGCAGCAGAGCTATGCAAACCACTCCAGGATTAACCACATCCCTGACTAGGAGTTCAAGGTAAGACTGTGCTTCCCTCGATTTACATACAACACCAAAGACTCCAAGCTTCCATCAAAAAAGGCTTAAAAAGCTGGAAAGAAAAGCCAGAAGGTGAGTGGGAGCAAACTTTCCTTTCTGCCCCCTGACTGAAGAGACTGGGAGTTGTAAAAATATATGGTTAGTGAACCTTTGTCTGTATTTTGCCAGTGACTTCACTAGGACCCAGATTGACTCTATTGATTTCTTCCTCCTGAAAACTAAGCACAAGCCATATCTGTGGGTAAACATACTGCACCCAGGATTTTGTTGACCGTGGTCATAGCAAAGGATGTAGTAAACTCTGATATTGGATTATTTGCAAATTGCAGTGGTGAAACTAATCTAACCTTTCAGCGGCTCTTTTAAGTGATATTATTATTAGCCCTTGTTCAGAGGATGGCAGGCAGACAGCCAGTAAAGCACTTAGGGTTTCCCATCATCCATCTGCTCCTATATAGATTTGAAGACTGTAGAATTTTTCCTTTTTAGGATTTACTTGGAATATGATTAGTGGGCCGCTTGCCACATTGCTATACAAGCGTGTCTGTGTGCTTTAGGCAGAGGTATGTGACAGGTATTTTATCAATGGGGGACTCCTGATTGAACAGTATTTCCATTCATTCATCTGCTTGTGTATTTACATAGCAAAACTAGCCTTGGTGTTCTCAAAATACGTATCAGGATAACAAGCATTTTGCACTGCAATAAGGGGACTATACAAGTATATACACATAGCCTTCCAGCTCTCAAGGAAATTATGTTTAAAATTAAAAGGTCTTATTTTTCAATACCTGAATGATGTGGGTTTCTTGTAATTTTTATAGTTACAATTGCAAGAATAGCTAGTGGAGCAGTGTTTGGGATCCTAGGTAGAAGCCAGTCAGGGATTAGTATCATGGTATTTTGGGGTGCTTAGACAGAAGAAAAATTTAGCTCCTGTCCCCAGACCTGTGCAGTGTAAGTCACTTTAGGCTCCTTTTCAGCTGTGTTTTTTCAAAATGTAACCTGGCCAGCACTGGCCTGGCAGAGCTCATTCCAGAGCTGATATTAATGGGGCTGGGAGCACTGAGGGCAAGTTCAGCCCTCCTGGTGAGACACTGAGAGCTGAGAAAGGTGATTTACAATAGATCTCAGTTTACAGGGAGGGTTCATGTAAAGACAGTTCTTCCTTGAATTCCTTCAGCCTTCCACATTTACTATTTCATAAATATGGACAAGATCAAAGGTGTAATCGTATTAAATTATGTTAGTTTACAAGAGCCTTCTGTTTTGGGCTATCTTGCAATGTCACAGCTTTTACCTAGGCTCCCGCAAGTCACTACAAAGCTCCTGCATTTTAGCTACACTGCCACGCTGCTCCTAGCTCCCAAAAGGTGCATTTCCAGAAGTTGTTGATTTTCATTTGCTCTTCGATGAGCTTGGGAAGGACTTGGAGCATAGCGTCTCCTGGTAAGCCTACAATGTTCTTGGCGAAGTCTCTGAAATGGTCTGTGTGCCAGAAAGCTGGAGCTTCTCCTTGCAAAAGGGAATTTGAACCATGGGGAGGTGAGCAGTATGAATACACCTCTTACTCCCTGTGCAGCCTAGTTCACCCCCATTATTCTCAGATGACCATAGCACTGTACATGCTTCTTGGTTTCTAAATACAGCTGCTCGTGGTGGGGCAGCGAGTTCAAGTAAAAAGCAGTTCCTGCTCCAGATACAATTACCTAACCCAGGCTAGGACATGGCAGGAATTATCCAGCACATCCCCTATCAAAGAGACTGGGTGGGTGACCACCAAGAGACCCAAATCTTTAGGCTGTAGATAAGCCAGCTCTACCATGAAATGCGTAAGATGGACAGAGGGACAAAATGATGCCCCCGTAAAAGTTTTGCCTTGGGGACAGGGACAATTCCTGGAGCATCGTTAGTACTCGTGAGAAGAGAAGGGCAGCTGACAAGGTCAGAACTTGGATGTGGGACAGGGTCACACGTGAGGTGACTGCTCCCACCAGCTCTGGGTCACACGAACTGGGCACGTGCACCCCAGCACGCGCCTCTGCTCCTGCCGCACTCTTTCTGCCTGGTTCTCCCCACCTCTGACCTTCCCCAGACATATTTCAAGTGAGTGCCTACTGACTTAACACACCACCAAGCCTTTGAAGACCCATTTTGTGCGTCTTTCACAGCCAAAGTGCGTTACATGGTATTTCCTCGTGACTTCTGGTGAGATTTGAGTTGGCACGCACCGCGGGTTTCAAACAAGCGCTATGATCTGTGGGCAGCTCCACCGACTTGTTTGTGTTGCTTTGGTGCATGCATGGACCAGTGTGTGAAGAACACAGAAACTGGGGAAAAAAAGAAAATGAAAGACTATGGCTTTGAAAGCATTGAAGTGTGTGTTCAACTCCTATGGACTTCAGTGTCTGAACTGGGCTTCTGACTGGAGTAAATACACTTGGATTAAACTTGGACAGAGAAATAACAAGCTCTTTCAGGTTCAAAAAATACATCTTGTGGCTCACTCTCATAAGGCTCCTCTGAACATCTGCACTTGGTGCTGTCCCTTTCTCCCACACAAACTCCATATATTCTGTCCGAATCCTTTCCTTGAATATAAATGTGCTTTTATCTGGGAGAAGACCCACTTCCCCATGGAGAGCTCCTCTCAGCAGGGTTGCACATCCCTCCATGGCAGCAGAATGGGCCCTCCTCTGCCTTTCAGGATGAACAGCCTCACTTCTCTTGGCAGGCCCTAAAAATCACGCTGGTTCCCACAATCCAGACACCAGTGTCGCGAGGACACTGAAATTTATGAGTATTTAGAAGTAGCAGTCATCATTTTTTTTCTTTGTACCCTTTGTGTCTGGAGAAGACATCAGGAGAGTGGATGAAAGCTTTCAGAAACAGCAGCAGCAATAGATTCCTACTTGAAATACCTTGACAGTGGTGTGTCTTTTTTTGTTGTTGTTGTTTCTAGTTTTCAGGGTTTCTTCAGAAAGTACTGAGCACTCCCAGTTTTCAAATCAGGTTATTCTGAAGACTTCTCAAATTGGCTGTCCAGACATACAAATCATTTTTTCTGAGCATTTAGGATGTGAAACTCAGGCAGCCTGTTCCTTCTCTATATAAAACTGAAAGAACATGAGGAATAGGGGGAAAAGGGAACTATTTTGCATAGTAAAATGGCAGTTTGCAACTGAGCTTAAGAAAATTGCAGAATATAAAAAGAAATAAAGAACTTGACCCCAAAAAAAAAAGAAAAGGCGCACTTCCACTGTACCTGCTAAGACCCAAATTGCTGCGTAGGCAAACAAAGACAGGTTATTACAACAGATGTAATTCTAGTTTTAATACTATATAGATTTGGCATTAATAAAAAACAGTGACCAAAAGTCAGAGGATGTTAACTCTAAAAATATTTGGGGTTCAGACTATTTTGAGAAAGCATTATTTTCGGGCACTTTTATTTACAAGAAGGCTTTAGGTAAGCCATGTCAGCTATAGGAAAGGAGCACTCAACATGTAAAGACTTTACTAAATTATTTAGTGCTCATGAAAGGTGCCAGATGGAGAGCCTTGGGGACTCAGATCTTCTTGTTATCTGCAAAACTGCCATAGAATAAAAAGTGACAGAATTACCAAGCTCCTTTTACAGGCAACTGCTGTGGCTGCCTGAACCCTGACTTGGAACTCTTGCCCCCGTGGGGGGCGAGTTTGCTTGGCCACTGTGCTGGTTTTAGTTGGGACAGAGTTCATTTCTTCATAGCTCATACAGGTAACCCAAACTGACCAAAGGGGTGTTTCATTCCATAGTACAACATGCTCAGGACATAGGTGAGGGACCGTGTTAGTTAGTTGATGGGTCAGTTGGCTTTCCTTTCTCGGCTGCTCTCTTGCTCACGGGGCTCGCTTGGACTGTGCTGTGATTGCTCTCTGGCTCTGGCTCTTGGGCTCTCTGGCTCTGGCTCTCACTACTCAGGACCTGGCTGTGCATTGGTTGGCAGGTGGTGAGCAATTGTATCCTATGTTTTATCTTCCATTTTTTCATTACATATTATTAGTAGTATTGTTATCATTATTAGGATTGTTAGTATTATTAATTTCACAGTTTTATTCATTCATATTCACTTTTTCATTACATATTATCTCAATCCACAAGTTTCCTTGTCTTTTTCTATGATTCTTCTCCTCCACTGGAGGGGAGGGGGGAGCTGAGTGAGCAGCTGTGTGGTACTTAATTGCTGGCTGGTATTGAACCACAACAGCCACCTCCCTCAACCTGCTGGCTGCACACTCAATGTAATGCAACCCAAACACAACCCAATATTATCAGCCTCTCCCTGTTTCCACCTTCTTTGCAGTCCCTTGCTGCTTTGGAGCTCAGTCAGGATTTTCCTGTCCAAAGCAGAAGCTCTTTCTTTCAAATAGGTCATGTACTGCAGGGATTGCCTGGACTGGTACTGCTTCGTTATACAGCAGGTGAGAAATAAAGGCCATTCTCATTTACAGAATAATTATATTCATAGCTACAGCAAATACTGAGTTTTCTGAGGAGTGGCTGGAGTCAGAAAACTCTGGCACCCATTGGAGACAAAGCTGTGTCAGTCTGCACGTGGGTCTCAGAGATTCCCATCTCTGCTGTGTCACATCTTGACTAAAACTTGGTCAGCAGAAACTCTGGTACAGAGATGAAAAAAAAAAAAATTCAACAGAACCAGGATGATAAAGAGGTTAGGTGGTGTTTCACTGCAGAAAGCTCAGAAGCTCAGACACCGTTTCAGGAGTCTGGGAAACATGGGAAGCCGGAAGGTGTGAGAGCAAAAGCACCTCTGGTGTAGGAACAGCCCAGTTACAGTGCTCCGAGTCCAACAGCGCAGGCAGGCAATCACGTATCACAGCAAGAAACGTGATCAAACATCTTTGTTGGAATATCAGAATCTTCAGCACAAAGATTCCTAGCAAATACAAAGGAACGGGGTAAGTAATCTCCTATCACAGGAACATCTAAGATTTGAATTAACCTCCCTGGGCCTTAAATTTCATTGCTTCACATGGGGCAAGTGTGTCTCAGGTTAATTGTGTGGACCTCTGGTAATTGGCCCAAATATAGCACAAGGAGATTTTCATGCTAAGCCAACATCAATACGGTGCATCAAAGGCTGCCCTGAATTTTCCCCCTCGGTTGCTCAGTCATCTTTGATCTAAAAAATGAAAAGAGTAAGGGATTTTGTTGTTATTTTTATTCCTTCTCCCCCACCCCAAGATTGAGGTTACTGAAAATACAAACAGAGGAAAGGTGGCAAAACATTAAAAAATTTTGTAAAGAGAAGCAGGGTTGATGGAGTGAAGTAAACAGAAAGAAATAAGCTTAGAAAAGAAAAAAGGGTTGCTGAGACATGGGATATGACAGTGAATGGAGTGGTGAAGGAAAGTCCAGGCTTTGTATGAAAATGAGTAAAAGGGATCAGTCTGTGATTTCTGTAGGGTATGAGAATCGGGTCCTGCCTTTTTAAGCCATCTGCGTGCCGGCCACCTGACCTGACTGTGGTCTGCTTCAGAAGCCACCAGGAAACCACTAGGACCTGCAGCACATATGCAAAAAGGCCTTGTACATTTGAGCTTTGTTGGGAATAATAATTATTTGGGAAACAGATGTTCCCATGTGACCTTTGTACTACTCACATAAAAAGCAAAAGGGGTCCATGCCACCGCCTGCTGCTGGCTGTGGAGGAGGGAAGGAGTAGCTCCATCCAAGCCGTGCTTGAGGGAGTAAACCAAGTCCCTCATGGGGAAAAGAAGGAAACCAGAAAGGCCAGAGAGAGAGGAATGTGTAGCGGGAGAGAGTAAGCAGAAGGAGAGGACATGTGTTATTCAGGGGATCTGGGGATTCACAGTCTTTGTTCTAAGACTGCATCGGGGACTCAATTCTCCCAGCAGTCCCCAGTGCTTCCCCTTGGCAGCTCCACAAAAAGAACAACTTGCTTTTAGCAACACGGAGACCAAGTAGAGTTGAGCCCTGGGGTTATGAAAGTTTGGCTCCAGGAAGGGCTGTTCACAAGCTTCCTATTCAGACTCGAGCTTCAGGCCCACTGCTTACCTTACAGAAGGACAGGTCCCCAGTGTGGAAATCTGGATGAACTCACACTATGCACAAGGACACTCAGACCTTAATCCTCCAGTCTGACCCCACTCCTAACTTACCGCTGCAGGAAATGTTTCCAAGAAAGCGTCTTCTTCCTTATCCTCTGTTATTATCATCTCTCCTCCCAGGAGTCTTGCATTCACCTCCACAGAGCTCCGTTTTGGGGAACGAAGCCCGGCAAAGTATTTCAGTCAAGAACAACAAAAGAAACAGGAGAGAAGGATTCATGACCTTGCAAAATGAAAGGTTTGCTCTCGTTTGATGCCAAAGTGATTTCTTGAAGGGGTAAAATTAGCTCCCGATGAAATACTGTGTTTCAAATCAGCTCCAAATGCATGTAGTTCACTGGCCCTTCGTTTTCCAGCTTGGCCACTAAACTGGAAAACTTGTTATTTGCTCAGCTCTGATTGTGAATCTTTTGTGTTCTTGGCTATAAAATTATTTTAAAAATATGCAAAAAAGAACAGAGAAATAAAAAGTCATGAACATGCAACAAGGAAAGAATCAAGAAAAGAGAGAAAGAGGAAAATTCATTCCTGAAGCTGTTTGAGCTAGTTTGACAAAAAATGTCACCAGAAATTTTTGCTGTAGTCAAATAAAACCTCACCAAAAATTCTTTCTGTTCTTTAACTAAATCAAATACCAATCAGAAATGCAACATTTCAGAAAGTTGCCAGTGTGAATCACAAGCAAAAAAGACTCCATGCTTTTTATTAAAAATTAAAAGGACAAAATTTTGTTAGGAGTGAAAATGTGTTTGTCTGGATGCAAGAGAGCATCAGGCAGCATCACCAAGGTGAAGAGATGAAATACGAAGCCCCCTTCTACATCCCTGCCAGGAAAAGTGGGCAAGTTTTGACATGCTAAAAATGTGCCTGCCATTATGTTGACTTTTAATTGGAATTGTTAGAAAAAATTACCTTAGCAAACACGGCTGTACCTCCCCACCTTTTCTTGCTGTATTTTTTCCAGTTTCATCAGTGTGCTCCTTCATTGCAGGCTGATACCTGAGCCGTGCCTTTGCTGCGTGTCAGGGCTCTCACCAGCATGCCATCTGGAGCAGCACGCTCATACGGAAAACACTATCAATTCCCCTACAAAGCCAGACAATGGGATTCATTCTCCCTTCTTCCTGTTACAAGTGTTCTAAGGACCAAATCCTCCCTCCACTTACAGTCCAGAAAGTCCCATCCACCCAGTGATGCTATGCTGCATTTACACTAATGTAACTGAAGGCTAATTTTGGCCCTAAGTTATTTGTATACTCAGATATTAACTTAATGTAGGCCATTTTCTGAGCTTGGTTCCTCTCTGCAATGTATATCAATTTACTGAAAGCGAGAGCATCCTTCTTAACTTCCCGTACTGCAGGTACACATTCAGGGCATGGGCAGGGAGAGAGTTTTCATTTTGCCAATTATGGCTGTGGTGGAAACAGGATGAGATTGACTTGCACTTACATCCATTACCGTGTTGCAAGTTTTGTTCATTGCAGAATATTTTATATGATGGGTTCTTTCTGTATCATTTGGCAATCAATGCTTCATAATTTGAAGTTCCCTTTCCTCGTTGAACTGTTCTCCTCCCGGTGGAGCTGGTTTGCATGTTGATTTGGATTAGAATGAAAACCCAGTGAACTACAAAAGCCTGTTGCAGAGATTTTTGGTGATGTATGACCAACATCTTCTTTATTCCCGGCCCATTATTTCCTTCAGCATCTGCTCAGCTGATTAGTTTTAATGAGCAGTAGCTCCACCGGTGCATAAGGGAATTCACAGCTCAGTAGGCAGGGGAAAAGAAAACGAGCAGTGGAAAATGGCTGCGTGCAGGTGACTGTCTCCAGAACATGTACCTTTATGTGCACATCAGACGTGCGACGGGAGGGAACATCCTGCTTGTACACTGCAGCCACTGACAAACTCTCATTCCCACTGGAAGAGGCTCCTTGAGATCCACAACCACGGGTAGCTACTACAAATACCCAGGGAAAAGTGAAGTTATGTCTTGGAACTCTTGTGTCTCCAGGTAGATGTGAACAATGACTGGTTATTTCCCTAAAAATTGCCTTGTCATGCTATGCATGATCATAGGAGGAAGAGTCCATACTTGGATTTTGAATTTTGCCATTTCCTGCTGCCTTGCACATTGTCCTGTGTTTTTCCTTAGTGCCATGTTTCTCCCTCCAGCCCTGCAGCCGCACACACAACAAAGCAGCTCCGTGCTGAGCAGGGAGCACAGTGAATAGAAAACAAACAGCAGCGGGGGGAGAACCAGGCCTGCAAACACTGTTTGCAAAGCTGCCTGCTGCAGCACCGCTGTGTTCTCTGATTTCTGTGCCTGGAACATGCGAAAACCTTCCGGGTGTTGGGCTCCCAGTCGTTATCAGGACTCAGCGGCTGGGGAGCAGCTTTCCGTACGTCTGCTTGCTGGCTGCCTATCCGAGGCACAGAAATGTCAAGGTAAAACAAGTCAAAACAGAAGCAAAGCTGTCTTGTTCCTGGCCTGGGGTCCATCATTCCTTGGAACAGTCGTCTTCTTCCACCACTGCAGAAATCATTTCAGCAGCAGACTGAAGATGCCAAAGACTGTCGAAAAGATTGTAGTGGAAACGATGGTGGTCAGGTGGGAATTGTTTATTTTCTGTAACCAGAGAGTACCAGTGGTGCAAGCCCTGCTAACAGAACCACATCAGTGAAAACACATGAAAGTGATCTCTCTTTTTTCCCCCTTTTGGCTTTTCTACTGGGACTAGAGTTACTCAGCAATCTCCGCTTCCATGCTGCAGAGGAAGCCCTGCGCTTCCACTACATGGCGACCGTGCAGTTTTGGGTAAGCAACCCCCAGAACGGGTGAGGCAGGGGCTGTGGCTGATGAACACACCAGACACCAGCCGTCCCGTGGGATACTGCAGCCCTTGGCATCAGGGTGGACCGTCTCCCGCGCAGGGATGCTGCGAGCTGCAGGTGTCCAGAGCACGAGTCTGGGCAGGGCGCTCGCGCAGGCGGCTGCGGCATGGTGCTGCGGGACAGGCAGGGCAGCGGTGCTGAGCACCAGCGTCACCTTCTCCAATCCGCCCCGTGCAGGGGTAACTGCGATCGGACCTTGAGGTACCCTTCCTCACCCCTGAGCCCCACACC
>NW_010240298.1:0-8276 GCF_000690775.1 Eurypyga helias | reverse complement strand
AGGAAAGATGCTGGCTGTGCTGCTGCGTTGTGCAAGAGGCTGGGGCTGTCTGAGTGAGCCCAGCCACATCCTTCCAGGCAGCAGGATTGGGTTTGACATCCTCCCCTGCATCCATCCCAGCTACTGTGGGAAACAAACCCTTCCTGCTTTCCCTTCCTCTATGCATCTTACCTCTCTTGACTGGTGAGAGCAATGTACAGTATCAGGTCATATCTGTAACATATAGTTGGCAAAATAAAAGTGTTTTGATTGTCCTGACTTGACTGAAAAGCCATCCAATGAACTCATAGTTAAGGCTGTTGGAGGAGTAAGTCCAGCCTGGGATGCCTCTCACCATAGGACTACTGCTGCCTAAAAAAGGCTGCGGAGAAAAGATCCACAGTATGTATGGTCAGGCTGCACTGCGCACAGCCCATATGGAATCTATCTTTAGCCTTTAAAAAAAAAAAAGAAACAGTGATGGTTGCTCAGAGACACAGATTTTCCTCCCCTTGCTGTCTTGCACAGAAGGAGCCCCCAACGTGGTGGCGCTGAGCTACATCGTGTATAGCTACATCATTTGGCCCACCAGCACACAGCTGCTCCACCGACAGCTGTGCTGGTCTCTGAAATGCACGAAGGTGATAAACACCTGGAAAGGCTTCTTGGCACATCCTCAGGCCTATATGACCGAGCTGTCCGCTGCGGTGGGGCCAGGCTGGGTCAGTCTGCCAAGAGCTGCATCTCCCCTCCGGGGAGTACCACCACTGGGGCGGCAGCTGACCCCTAAATCTCATCAGTCCATTTAAGTTAAGCACTTTTTTGACCCGAGTATTGTCAGCGGAGGCTTTGGCAGGTAGCATTTTGGAGCAGAATGGGCAGGTGGAGCAGTGGCATGTGTAGGTCTGTGGAGGTGACCATCTGCTGCAACAGTACGAGAGCGACGGTGGGACAGGCTGGGTGGACTCCTGTGCCCTGGGGTAGCTGCAGCCAGGCCAACAGTCACTCTGTGCTCTCAGTTGCTACTGTGAATGACACTGGAAATGTTTCTCTCACTTCCTAAAAATTGGTCAGAACAACAGAGCTGTAGTATCACACTCCCACATGAGGGAACATCAGAGAAATCTTCTTTACTCTCCTTTTTTCCTCTTTCCCCAGCAAACACACTATTTACCCAGCTTGCATTTCTCTAGCTGTCTTGAGTGCACTGTTGTACTACAAACCATGATGATGGCTTTTATGTGCTAAAGATGCCGCAGCTGGGTTAGACGGAACCCTAGGCTAACACGCGGCGCTGGAGGAAGCCCTGGTTAACCAGGGCGATGCTCATCCTTTGGCATGGTTCCTGTGAAACATGGCATTGTACCACAAAACAATTTGAGGAGCTACCAGTTCCATAGGCAATACAAATGAAAGCAGCCTGTGCCATCCTCCTTCACGTTTCCACCTTATTTGGAGTCCCCTAAGCTGAGGATGAAGGAGTAAATCAAATAAAGTCTCTGTCCTAAAGAGCTTCCAGCTGAAGGAAAAAGATAGGACAGAAATACGAAAACGTTCTATTAACCAAAATATTTCATGCAGCACTTTATGACCAGCCAAGCATTATTTTATTCTGGCAAACAGTAAGAGGACCTGGTGACTCTCAGACTCTAGAAATTTTACTAAGGTTGTGCATCTGTCCCATAGAGTGATCTCATGAGATGGACACAGTTTCAGCCATTTCCCTGAAGTGATCTTGAGTTAGCTGGTACCTTTTATTCTATGTATAAATACTGTCAGAGGCAAAACTGAAGTTTCTTGTCCATGGGACCCATAGGTCTAACACATTTGCTAAGGAACAGAGGAAACATAGGGTGCTCAGTGGCAGTTTAAGGCCAAGAGGGCTGAAGGCAAACACCTTCAGCCTGAAACTGGTTGTTTCCACTGAAGAAGAAATACATCTCGTTCCCTCTGAATGAGGATCATTTCCTATGCCTGTCCCACATCTCTTTGTTTATGTTTGCATATTCCTGACACCTTCCAAATATTATCCTGGGTAAAACACTGAGTTACTTATTCAGCCTCCTGAATATTTGCTGACATTACACAGAAAACCCAGCTTGGATGTCCTTTGCACACATTATGTTTTGGGCTGTTCAATTACTCTTTATTCACAGTTTATGAAAAACATTTTTTTTTATATATGTTATTTGAGAAAGAATACTAATTCCCATCAAGGTATGTGTTATTTGCTGAACAACCTTTACAAACCCATTTCAGCCAATGGTCTCCTGTGAGACCTCTCTAAATTAGCTTCAGGAAGCAACACCAGTGTACTGACACTGCAAGACAGTTCAGGAAAAGACCACTGTTGTGGTGGGTCTGCACAGAGCTTTAGCACAGCTGGGACCTAGGGCATCACTCTTTCCCAGGTGCCGCTGCAGTGCGTGGTGAGACAAGGGAGTTCTGGATTTGGTCCCTGCTTCTCTCAGCGTTTGGTCTCCTGTGGTAGGATGTGGTCAAGAGTTTTGACAGGTGTTTTCTCCACTCAGGAAATGATGAGATGTTGAAACCAAAATTTTGCTTGAACAAATCATGCTTTTCTTGAAAAAATGTGCATAAGAGGTCAGAATGAGCAGACAATAAACCAAATGTCAGCTCTTCCACAAAGTGTCCTGACCAGTGGACTATTTACTAGCTCTTTTAATGTCCTTTTTACTGTCAGCATATGAAAGATTCCCTTTCCTCTGTGAAAAACAGAATAAAATTCATAATCTCAGAAAGTGTGGCAGACTGTGAAAACCCTTTTCAGCACAGTTTCATTTGAATTTAAGAAATATGGTTTCTCTTCACTACCCACAATTGTCAGATCATTTAATTCTAGTAAGTGATATACTGAAGAGATGAACCAAAAAAAAATAAAAAGGAAGACTATTTTTAGTCTTATTTGTCAATTAAACAACTACTTCTATCATGCATGTTAATTACAGACATTGCAAAAGTCAGACAAAAAATAAAATTCATTCTTTCAACAGGGGCATGAAACCACTGAGTTGCCATCCACTGCCATCTGCCCCTCACACTTCAGCCATCAGATAGTGGCACCTGGACATGCAGAAGCAGATGGTTCAGTTGGTTTCTGCTTCTCCTCATTCCAGAGCAAAACCAGCATTAAACCCGCCGTGGTTTTCCCATGGTGACCCCTCCACATCTGCAGACAGCCACAACCACCCCGGCAGCCACGGGGCCTCCTGACCAGGGCACGCGGTGCTCAGCCTCTGGGGCTCACATGCTCTTTTCTCCTCCCGACAAAGGCTGTCTGGGAACTGAGGCAGCGCTGCGGGGTTTAATCCTCCATGCCACAGCACTGGTGGCTCCCAGACAGTGTTTCTCTGGCAGAGAGAAGAAACATGTGACGAGGCGTCCGGCTGTGTGCTCTATGAAAATGCCCCGATCTTCATTGATTTTAATGAGAATCCCTCGAGCCTGTGAAGAGCTGGTATTTCCTGGCTCGGAACCTGGCTCCATCACTGCCTCCAGGCAAATCACACCCCATACATCCCGTTCACCTCCCCGCCACCCGGCTGCGGAGCTGTGACCCTCTCGCAGGCGCTGGGCTGGGGGGACAAGTCTTTCAAGGCAAAGGGATGCCAAGGGCAGTCAGGCAGCCTTGCTGCAAGGGAGCAAGCAAGTTCTCCATCACACAGGCATTTCCCAAATTGCAGAAACCTCAAATGCCCATTTTACGATCCAGGGCAATCCAGGGTGTCGCTTGGGCACGGTGCCCGCCGAGGAGCACGTCAGGTCGCTCTGCATTGTCCTACCTCTGAAAGGCAACACTGAACTATTAAACTTTAATAGCACTAAAGAGGCTGGGGCATGAAACACTTGATGCATAATGGGCAAAGGAAGAAGCTTTTCAAGCCAGATTGATTTCCGCACCCTCGGGTAGCTGCTGAGAAGAGACAGGCCTGGGTCGCAAGGCTGCATGGTCCCTCCTTCTGCCCTCTAGTGCCAGACAGAAAAATTGAATGTAAAGAAAGGAGGCTGCAATTTTCTTCTCGCAGTGCACTAGATAAATAGAAGAGGAGGGAGAAAACATCATTTGTAGCTGCGTGCCTCGATACCGGTTAAGGTAAAACATGGCAGAACCAGTAACGTCGCAGGGGCCACTGCCTGGTTGTGGGTGGTGGTTGGGGCCCAGCCGCGCCGCTGCGAAGGGCGTGCCGGCAAGAGGACCTGGCGGCATTGCTCCCGCTGTTGAACCTGACCCAAGCCTGCCAAAAGCAACGGAGTCTCCCAAGCAAGGCAGGTGCTCACCGCCTCGTGCCGCGGGTCGGGACAGGTGTATCTCCGTCACCGCCCGAAGACGTGTCTGTTCCAGCCTCGCTGCTTCCCTTTTAGATTAAAACCCTGACAAAGTTTTGTGCCAAAATATTTACACTAGGGAAGCGCCTGCTGTTTAACACTTTGAACCTCATTTAATTCACACTTGTTCTTAAACTCTGTGTCTGAACACCACCTCACTGGGCTGACTCAGACCTGTTACCCTGACTGCTCTCTTCCAAAAACGTGGTGGGAAAGGCGGCTGAGGCGAGAGAGCACTCTCAGTGCCGCCGTTTGCTTTCATGTGCTTCCGTACCTGACATCTTTTAGCTCACCAAAAGCGTAAGGGAAAAGCCACCCCGCTGTAATTTCAGCAGCTTCTGTAAAATAAGGAAGGTGTCACCTGCATATTCAGCTGCCAAAAGTAGATGGGAGCTCCCGTATATCCCAGGTACATCAACCGGACGAGATGCAAAAGGGAGGTAAAGGACTGGCTCAGTCTGAACAGGGTTGACTGCTGCAGCCCAAAGATGATGCTGAGGACCTGGTCAACCAGTGTGTGGGGCTGGAAATCAGTTGCCCCAAGGTGGCTGATGCCAAGCAAGCCTCATGAGGACTAATGTGGCTGAGCAGGCTTGGCCACCAAATGGACAAGGGGCCCACGGGAGGACAGGCCGCACTCCCTGAGCCACAGAGCAGTGTTGCACCAGCCTCGACTCCCATCAGACTGCAGGTTTGAAGCTCTGAGGTAACACACCAGGTGGGGGTCCCTGACACTGCTTGTTCGTCTGAAAGGCCACTGCCCTGGGATGTGTGAGCTCTGCTCTGCTGTGGGCACCACCAGCAGCCCAAAAATGCTGTAGCACCCCAGACTTTTCCCATCCTCTCCCTTTTCCTCCTCTGCACATCTTGCAGTTACAGAGGAAGCGACTGGTAGAGGTAAACAGAACCAAGTCTTCCCTCGTCTTTGTTGCTTGGCAAAACAAGAGCTTTAGGCCACATCCTCCCTTTGAAAAAACAAGCTGTGATTATGTACATT
The DNA here is from genome assembly GCF_000690775.1 of Eurypyga helias. Classification (NCBI taxonomy): domain Eukaryota; kingdom Metazoa; phylum Chordata; class Aves; order Eurypygiformes; family Eurypygidae; genus Eurypyga; species Eurypyga helias. The sequence goes on along the minus strand of NW_010240298.1, from coordinate 2,953 downwards.
TTGCTTAACTGCTCAATTTCAAAATGCTTATTCTTGTTTTGGATCTATTTCTCTTGTGTATCGTCTTAATCAGGATGTCTCAAAACTTTAGCATGAATTTTCCAATGTGTTACCCTCTCAGCTCCAAGCCCTGCGAGGTGATGAGCTCTCCATGTCACACAACGAGGAGTTCAGGTTTAAGTTTCTGCTTCTCTCAGTCTGTTCATTTGTTCAACCAGTTTCTCGTATCCTCCTGCAAACAGGACTCCGGCCTGCACAGGGCACAGGCAGCGCGAGGTGCTGAGGAAGCTCTTCAAGAAGCCACTGCCCTTCTGGGGTGCTTACAGCCCTGCCAAAACCAGGATCCATGGGGGTCTGCAACTGAGGGGATGCAGGAGAGAACACAGCAGGGCAGCTTCAGCTAAGGGGAAACAAGTTGGCTGTGGGGCTGCTACTGAGAAAAGGTAACAGGACAAACCCCCAGTTTAGTCAGGGGTCTGCTGAGATCTTTCCTCTGACATCGAAACTGGATTTCAGGAGGATGTTCATTTTCTGCCCTTGTTCTTCTGCTCCCTACTGTTCTCAGGGACTTGCAGTCTGACACGTACGCTGTGGGCAGAAACTATGAAATATTGGAACTTCTTCTGCAGGCTGGTAGAGGAGGATGTTTCAGGGAAGTTAGTGATGCCTTCAAATACCAGCCCCCACAAGCCATGCCATAAACACAGCACATGCCCACTGCTCCTTTGTCCAGCCTGCTGTGGGAAGCCCTACTCTTCTCTTACAGTATCAAGTTGTAGAAATAGTCACCATTCCTCAGCAAAATGCCAGGACCTAAACTTGCCCAAAACAACGGCACAGGCAAGGCATGGGTTCTCTGAAGAGTGTGAAACACGGGGGGAAACCTGGAAGAGGACACAGGAAAGGTATCTTGTACAAGCAAGCTGGGATGGAAAAGCTGAGGAAGAGCACTTCTGATGTTAATCTTTGCCCATCAGAGGTCAAACTTACCTTCACTTCAGTTACTCCTGTGATGCAGGAACACGTTATGTGTTCTTTGGGAATAATTTTCTCTTCTTTACGGAAACAGTTGTCAGGACAGTTGGACAACTCTCAGGTCACACGAAGAGTATCACATGAACACCCACCTGTGTGCTCTTTACTCTCGCACCCACACAAGAACATTTCAGGTGCAGTTCGGACAACCTGCCGCTGCCTTCGTCAGGAACAGCACCAGTCACAAGAGCGTGCTGGATGATGCTGAGGGTTAAGACAGCATCCTGTTCCCTGCCCCACGAGATGGACTCCCAACTCCACCAGTGCTATGCCAGGTCCACAGGCACATCAGCCTGCCCACACTGACCCCAGCCTGGCGGTGCCAGTTCCCAACCATCATTAACCTGCCCGGCCAAACCAGTGCCACAGCAGCCAGGGTAGTTTCCTACCTGAGACCGATGTCTTTCTCCTCAGTAAATTGGTAATGCCATCTCAGGCTGAAATGATGATAAAATCTCTACCAGTTAAAGCCTTTTAAATGTTATTTAAAAACTAAACTGAGCTTCTTCTGGTTATCTTCTTAGGGACTAACTCTGCAATAGGGAGAGCAGTGCTGGAAGTCACAAGCTTTGCCTTCATGTCGCACAGGAAATTAAAGAAGAGAAAAGAAGCTCCTTTCTCCCTCACCTACCACTCAATCTCCCTCAATCCAAAGATAATGTGCCACTTCATTGTGTTAGTGAAGTTGGGGCATCCATCCCACCTGACATTGCTCAATAAGTGGAGGACCCAGGGGTTTCCATCGGAATAAGACAACACCAGAAACAGCTTGCTGAAGACTATACATGTGCCAGCAGGTCAGATGGCCAGCAGCAGCTGGGGGAGGGATGATAGAGTAAGACCACACAACCACACACTGGTTGTGGTCCACAGGGATCTCTTGAGATCATCCAAGTCCAGCCCCCAGCTCAAGCAGGGTCAGCCAGAACAGGTTGTTCAGGGCTGTAGCTGGTTGGGTACAAGTATCTCTGGGCAACCTGCTCCACTGCTTGACTACTGTCACCATAAAAAAAGCTTTTTCTTATGTTTCATTGTAATTTCCTTTCTTCAGTTTGTGCCCATTGCCTCTCATCCATTCTCTGGATACCCTGAGAAGATCCTGGCTCTGTCTTCTGTACTCGCCCCAGCAGGCATTGAAACACACAGAAAAGATCCCCATTTAATTTCTCCTGGCTGAACAGTCACAGCTCAGGACTGGAGAAAGGAAGCTTCGGGAACCACGTAGGTGATGGATAAAGAGCCATTGACAACTCTGTAGGCAGGGTGATGCGAACATGAGGGGCAGCAGGTCCTGTTGAGGGGCTGATGGTCACCCTGCTGGCATGAACACCATAGCCCAAACAAAGCCTCTTCCCAGCCTGACCCAGTGTCTGCCCATAGGCCCTGGGGCTGGGGCACTTTGGGGGGCCAACGTGCTGGGCTCATACTTAAATGCAAGGAAAGCAATGGAGACGATGGCGCGTGTTCTTTCCTTACAGCAACATTGTCCTCCTGGGTTTTATTTTCTGTTTTGTTCTTTTTTGCTCCTTGTGTTTGTGTTTGCAGAAACCACCCTACAGTTGCTACACGTAAATAAGTCACCTGCTGAAGTATTGCGTCTCCAGATAAGCCTTCCTGTCTTGAAGCTGAACATGCCCAATGCCCCCAGGCCCCATGTCACACCCTCTGCTGCTGCACCCCATGGTGGGGTGTTTAGGTGTGCCAGATAGAGCTGCACAGCAGGGCCTGCACTGCCACAGCCTGTATTTGCATACAGGCTGAGAGCATTGAGCGGTGAGTACAGCAGGGACCAGACACGGCCCATGGAGATAGCCACCTTCCACCACCTCTGGTACCGTCCTTGGCCTGGCCTGGCCCTGCCTGGGACCTCCCTGAACTAGCTCAGCTGCAGGTCTGCCCAGCTCTGCCGCAAAGATCA
>NW_010240297.1:5225-21243 GCF_000690775.1 Eurypyga helias | reverse complement strand
CTAACCATTCTATGATTCTAAGAAGGACTCTTAAGAACAAAAAACATGGGCTGAAAAACGGGACAGGGAATTATAATAGGACTTTTTTTTTCCCCCCACATGAATGCAGAAATTGTTTACTGGAATTTTCCTTGTCACCAGCATGGAGAATAAAGAATACTCAGGCTGTTAAGAGGTATGCTATATTCCAAAGTTCGTTGTTCTGACAAGTGGTTGATAAATCAAGCACATCACCCAAAGCATCAGCTGGATACTAGGTTAAAACAGAAACCCCACAGAATTTTAATTGGCTTAGTACCTCAGGATGAATTTTCCTGATGAGCCTAACTTCAAGAATTGCTTGGATTCTGGAACTTAATTGGTTGACAGCGGGGCTACAGGCAGCGCAAGACAAAAATTTTAACATCAGTTTGCCTTTGAGCAAGAGCACCACTATTCTGCTTTCATTTGTAAACTGCTGCTCAAAATCAACCCAGTATTAACTTGAGTGATCTTCCTTTAATTTGGTATTAGCTAGGGATTAGCTAAATTCAGGGTATTTCAGTGTCTTTCTACTCAAACATAACAGGGTGTTTTTAGCAAAGAGGAGAAACAATTATGAGTAGCTGCAACTTTCCAAGTCTCCGTAATGGAAATATTCAGAGGCAGGTACCTGACTTGGGATTTAAACATCCAGATAAAGTTTGTTATCCTCTGCAGTTGGATTTGACAGTTAAAGCGATCAATTTTTTCAGGACTTGCTGGAGACCTTTTTATTTACTAACTTTGGAAGCTCGAAGTAGCACTTGCCTTTCAAATCTTGCGCCACCTCACTTACCTGAAAATAGTATGTGCCCCACCCTAGTTTGTAGAGATACTGGAACATGCTTGTACACTATGCATCAAAATTTACAACAAAACAAAACAGGGCAAAACAAAAACTTCTAACAGCACTCCTTAAAAGAACATATGCAAAATGACACTTTGAAGACCACTAGTGCCATAAAAGCTTTATTTTTTACTTAACACAAGGCAATTAGAGTGCCTTTTAATACTTCACATAACAGTTATTAGCAAATACAAATATATATACTTTTTTTTTGTTTTTAATGAAAATGTCCATTTAAGGATTTAACTTAGAAATTTCAGTTGCGAAATCTCTCTAGATTTTTGCAAAGTTAACAGATATTCCAGTGCAAAAATAGATCCCATTACAGATAGCATAAAGTGCTTGGAATGAAGGACCAACTATAATTCAGGAGGGAAGGATAAGCACAAAGTGGTGGTTTAACCATGGGGAAAATACAACTCCTTACTGAAGTACAAATGTACTACAAAGAGGGGTGCAACATGTCAATAGTAGTAACATTTACAGTAAGTTAACGCCTCAGTGCAGTTCCATTGTCAATACAACACTGTATGCGACTCGAGTGATTTTTTTCCCCAACACACACTTAAAAGAGTAAATTAGTAGCTGTCTGAACTTACTCTAAGTCAAATCTTCATGTGAGAGTTGCATTATGCTGTCTGTTCAGCACAAGCAAGACAGATCAGAGCTGTGAAAGAGTTCAGCAGATATCCATGTTTACTGCAACAGGAGCGTGACAGTCACAGGGCAATAGAAATCAAGAATCCTTTTGGTGGGCTAAAGAAAGAGGATTACGATGTAACTGTTGTTTCCTGCTAAATTAATCATTTGCTCTTCTTAACTGGTCATGTAAACCACAGCCCTCTTGGGACCAAATCTGAATCCCCCCAGAACCTGTTCTAGTTCTACCTGCACTGGTTTGGTGCAGTGCAAAACTTAAGCCCTTCACTTTGGTGACTCGATGCTGATTTGTAATAGTGATTTTTAGCAGTGGTAAGCCTTCAGTACATGCTATTTGTTTCAGTAATACTGAAACATACCTGCAGCCTGTTACAGAGAAGTCATGGCTGTAGCTCAGCTATTCAGTAATATTTCTGCACCTGGAAGTCTGGTGTATTGACCACCCTGTAACTCATCCCCGTAGGGTGATGATGCCATAAGGGTAATAACAAAGCATGTTTTAAGTGAGGTATACCAATCCCCATTACACTCCTTTCTCAATCCCCTTAGCAATGTATTAGACAGATTTAAAAAAAAAAAAAAGTATGAAAAGGCACTTCAGCAGAGCAGGTAGTAAGCTCTTACTTTATCCCAAGGCAGGACATGGCAGGGACTGGGAACTTGTGCTAAATATTATTTAAATGTGTATTAAAAATGCTGTCACTTATCAAGTATACCTGGAAATACATAACCAACCTTCTTCAGGCTCATGCCAGCCTCTTCACTGATGGGCTGCTATGGGCACCCACAGAAGAAAATGGTCCGTGATTGATTCATGACAGAGCAGCATCAAGAACTAGTGCAGAACCTGTATGGGTATTTAAGGCGGAGGCATGACATACACGAATATCCCAGGGACTGCATTTGGGTTCAAACCACATTACTGAACCTGTTTCTGAATGTAAGAGCAAGACAGAAGGACCCATTAAGCATATCAATGAAAGCATACCTTCCCATGACTGCTGTACAATGTGAACAAGCACTGGTTGTTCTTACCACATAATATCCCCTCTAGTATTATTCTGGGTCTGTGAAACTTCAAAAATTATTGACTGATGTAACTGTACCACTATTACTTTGAACTATCTTTTTCTTCAAGGGGATTTTTACTGAAGTAGTTTGTCACACGTGTAATAAGGGTGTATTCTTCTCCAGTTAGGGATCACCTAATGACTAAAACTACACTGCACAACAGAAGCAGAAACTTACACATTAATCTAATGTTACAACAGTTTCCAAAGGGGAAAATTTTAGGTGAACAACTTGCAGTAACTGCAGATAGCGGCTGATCGCTAGCATCTGGAACTTGGTCAGATCACGAATGTAGCTATCACTGAGTGGAGAGAATGAGAGCATAGCATTTCAGGCATAATGTAAAGAAATACTGTGGCTACGAAGATCAACTGAAAGCACTTTTAATCCCTAATTATGCTACCTACCTATTTAAAGTCATAAATAATACTGTTAAAAAAAAAAAATCTACATCTCGTTTCTAGTTTTTGTCTGGCAAAGCCAGCAACGGCAACATGCTCGTGCTAAGCAGTAACTTCAGATGATGGGTACCTTTCGGGTGCAAAGCAGGGGTTAAAGAGTAGATATTATGCATCTGAGTGACATCTCATGATTTAGAATTTGGTCTTGGCATTAGCAGCTCATACAACTACTGAGTTTGCTACTGTGGTCCAAATCCTAGGTCGGCTTCTCACCCACTTCCTCCTCCTAGGTGTTTATGCAGCTGCTGCAGTACCTCAAAGGAGCAGGAGGGTACTTAACTACACAAAAACCTAGTTGGAGTATGTTATCAGTTGTGATGCTGGTGGGACAATCCTGTGCATTTGCAAGGTTCGCAGTTCGGCATATCAGCACTTACTGATGGAGATGTATGGATACGATGGCCCATCTCTTGCCATCCCATCTGCACAGTACTGCTTTGTGGCCTCAGATTTGTCACCAACTGACCTACACCAGTCTACGAAAAGCAGCGGGTCAGGGAAGTTTTTCAACCAAAGGCTACAACACTGGTGGTGACCCTTCTTGGCACTGACTATCTTGGTGCATTCATTGCCAGCAATGGATGTAGCACCAGGAAATTCCCACTCCTGACATGAAAGTTTTGAAGACTAAAACATGCATGTCTGAAATACCTATAAATAACGACTGGCCATGATTCCTCAATGAACTATTTCTGCAATCCTAGTGAAAACATACTGTACAGGACAAGACACAGTATGGCTGAAAGCCCACAGCATCTGGTGGGTGCTTTACCACAGCTTCAGAGTTACACTATAATGACCTAAGTTCAAGTCTTTCACTTGAGAACAGTACAAGATGACTCCATGAGGCACTGCCCCTGTAAAGGAATTTTGTTTTCATTGCATTGAATTGCATTGCATTGAATGGTTATCAGTAGAGTGTCCAGTTTCTCTTCCTCTAACAACTTCTTTGGGAGTATCCTATCCCAGGAAAAGGAAGTTTGCATTCTGCTCATAATTTCTTTGCTGAAATTGGCTCACACGCAACTTTCTTTTACCTTCTCATCTTGCAGGAAGGAATTAAGGATTGCAATGTCTACCACAGTCTGGTTTTTGTGCAATGACAGGTCCTTAGTGTGGTCGTCGTCGCTTTGGTCCTTAGCAAAATTTACGAATACCTACAAGAGAAAAAGGCCATGTAACTCATCACCCTGGGTTTTCATTAATTCAAGGCATTTTATACACTGGCCTTCCTGAACAAGTCCTGGGATTCAGTACGCTGCTGAAAAGTCCTTGAAAGGTAGCTCCAGTAAATTGGTGGGTATATCTCTGCAGGAAGAAGCTTTTGGCAGACAGGCTGTTAAAAAACTTACTTGGTCAAGTGTGGTCTGAGAAACGGAGTAGTCTTCTATGTGGAGTCTCTTTTTGTTCTGGGAGAGAATACTGAATATTCTGGCCAAGGAGGATGGTGAAGAGGGAAGCTGGTATTGCAGCATATTGCGATGTTTTTCCTTCAGGACACTTCCAGGGAAGGCATGCCCAAAGAACTCCTCAACAGGCTTCATGTCTGGGTTTGCCCCTGCGATTCTCACAACTATGGTGTAACCATCTCCAAACCTGTAAACAAGAGGGCGAGCACAGGAGTTAACATGCATTTGAAACAAGACATACAGCTTAAAATCCAGCAGCAATTCCCATAGCCAGAAAAGCAATAGGAACTCAGACTGAGGAATTAAGTCTGACTATCTCCCTAAAGATTCAGGCAACTCTGTGGTATAAGTGAAAAGAGCTACCTGTTCTTTAGATGCTGGACGCTGCCCAGACACCTGAATCGCCCATTGACCATTATCGCCATTCGAGTGCACAGGGCTTCACATTCTTCCATGCTGTAGGCAGAAGTAACTTTGTTAGCACTGCAAACATCAGTGAAGGGCAGAGCAGCCAAACAGCATTTGGCATCCAACCCCAGTAGATGCAAAAGCCAGGGTATGATATTACTGGGCTGCTACTTGCCTATGAGATGTCAGCACCACTGATCTCCCCTCTTTGATTACACTCAGAGCACAGTTCCACAGGAAACGACGTGCTTTGGGATCCATCCCCGTTGTTGGCTCATCCTGCAAAACATATACAAAAAATAGGTTATGCTGTTACATTCTGCTGATAATTACCTCATCTCTGAAATGACCTGCCCATTCTGATTATGCATATCGGAAAAGCTGAAAACAAGCAAGTTTGATTCATTTTCTAAAGTGAGAAAATAATTTATGCTCCAAATGTTAAATTAGCAAACATCTTTTTCAGAATTGAGAAGTACTGTTTATTCTGCAGTTATAATGTGTTGAAATATCCAGTTCTAAAACAAGTTAAGTCAATTAGCCTGTTTAAACAGAGCACTAAACTACTTTCTCTTGACTGTGAACTTTAGTAATCCTACCGTTTGTCCTCAATTTTAATCTAAAAAATAATTAGATACTTATTTTGAATTTTCACTGAATTCTTTAGAACACAGGATTAGTTCTCCTGCACAGTAAGATTTGCTTGCATCCAGCCAGGAAGGCTGTTACTTTTTTGTAGGTATAGATATCTTTGTAGCAGTACTAAGGTGGTGAAGATGCTATACAGCTGGCAGTTTGGCATCAAGCTTGAGAACCCCACTTCCCCAATGATTTTTCAGGAATAGAAGCTTAGAGGAACATTATAGCTTGCACCTACATTTAAAGATATGTAATTTTATTTCTGCATGCTCTTTGTTCAAACTTAAGTGACTAATTACGTATTTAAACATTAGTTGGCTGTGAAATATCTACTCTTCATTTGAACCTAATTTTTCTGTTCTCCAAGGAAAACATTAATGAGCTAAGGTTGCAGACTCACCAGGAACACCACAGGTGGCCCTCCAATGAGGGCAATGGCTGTGGAGAGCTTGCGTCTGTTCCCTCCACTGTAATTCCCAGCATATTTTTCTCCGTATTTCACAAGGCCCAGTTTCCGAATTGCCCACTCACCAACCTACAAGAGACAGCACAACACCATCTTGAATCAAGCACGGCAACATCGACACAATGAGATTTTTCCTTATGAGCTTTGGCTTTAAAAACATTTTTGGGAAGGGCGATTCATCTGAGGATCCAATGTGGCATGGATATGGGGTTTGAAACACTCTGTTCACCTCCAGATCAGGATAAAGGCAATCCTGCTCCTGGGAGGCCAGAAAATCAAATGGCTGCAGCTTACCGGCCAGTAAGCCTGAGTTCGACATCAGCTGAGCCACATTAACAACTGGTGTAGTGCTCTTAGCAGTACCAGCTTTAGGTAGCTTTCCAGTCGCTGTGGGCTTGCAGTAGAGACACAGTCACTACTGACATAGAGCAATCCCACTGTTGTGCATCTTAGCCCTTCAGACAGATGGGGAGGACCTGGTTTGTTATTCAGGAGTATTACTGATAGTGTCAACTAGCACTAAAAAAATGTTACGGGGAAGAGACTCAGCTATGACTCTGATCAGCCCTATCCAAAGCACTTAGCTACAGGTGTCATCGTCCTACTGCAGCCATTCCTGTTCTGCAGCACTCAGGACACACAGTGAAAGCTGCTGCTTTAACTGAAGGAAAGAGCACTGAGAAAGGTGCTAGATGGTACTGGCAGCTGTCATTAATGGCCTAAAGACTGTTAACGTGACCCCATGCCCGAATGCTGAAATAGCAGCACTTTAATGATGCAGCACGATCAATTGTAAAGATGTAACAGACAGCGTGAGGCTTCTGTTAGTGCTTGTTCCCTGGGACTTTGAAGAATTAACTCTTGACAGCAGGTGAGGTTCTGCATGACCTGCAGCTCCATAGCCCTTTAACTCTTACAGGAAAGAAGTCATTCAGTGGAGCAGTGCACCCACTATGAAAGTACACGACCCAAAGTATCTGCCCTTCCACTCAGTCCACTTTCTAGGCAGCCCTGAAAAAGCACTGCAGCTTTGGTTTGCCTTGGAAGAAAAGGGGGGCAGATTTCACCATACAGTATCTTTATCAGCTTCACATCATGGCACTGCATGTGTTGCAGGGAGGGTGTGTGCAAGCAGGAACAGTCAGTCACTTGGGAGTGTCCTATGGTGCTTCATTTACCTTGCAGACTTCTTTCTCTGGAACACCTCGCAGGAGCGCGAAGAACTCCAAGTGCTCTCGGCCTGTCAGCAGTTCATTAACAGCATCGAACTGTGGGCAGTAGCCCATGTTCTGATGGACTTCTTGGATGTTGGACAAGATACTGTAAAAGAAAAAACTTTTTTTAGAATTTCACAAGTACATGCTGCTATTTTAGGTGGTAAAAGGAGGAAAGTGAAATAGCGGTTTTGGAATCACTGAACTAACAAAAATACAGGAAGTATCTAGAAGTCCGTTTTGGCCAAATATTTTTTGTTTCCCTCTCCCTATTCCCCCACTTTTTTTAAATAGGACTTTTAAACATGAAAGGGCAGGTGATCAGAAGCAACTACCAGACTAAATAAGTTTTCCTAAGCTGCTGAAGAACTTTACCAGACTCGGCAAGGGCTGAAACAGATGCCAGGAGTTGAAAAAGGGAAAAGTAGAGTAGAGTTTAGATTTGCAGAAGTGGATCTAAGGTTGTGAAAGCTGGAGAATTCAGCAAAGGACCTGCTTTGACACAAAGCAGAGGAAAGATGCGTGGTCTTTCACCTGTTTCCCTTGAGGAAAGCTTCTCCTCCTGTCACATCAGTATCACCAGTTAGCATCTTAAAAGTGGATGACTTGCCAGCACCATTTACTCCCAAGAGTCCAAAGCACTGGGGATACAAAAGAGCAGATGAGCACAGTGTGTTTGAGAACAGGATTCAGCTGCATCATTTTCAGTACAGACAAGATGGGAGGGAGCAAACTTGACTCTCAGGACAGCTGGGTGGAGTTTTCAGTGCATTTTCAGACAAAAAAAGACCCCAAAAAATCTCTGTACTTTCATTTTAAGTATAAGTCTTTAGGCTGGGAACATTAACGAATTGTGGTTTCACATTGGTGCAGCACCACCACAGCGTATCTGTGCCAAACCTTGGAAGGTACCAGAGTTTGGCCTCTGGTCCCAGACACTCAAGAGTTCAGTAGCTTTTTCAAAGGCATAGAAAGAGAGAATCAGAAACAGACTCAAATTCCAGTCAATTTCCTTTAATGTAATTTGAACTTCATCTGTTTCTGATCTTGCCCTACCCTTTGCTATCTACTGCTCTTAAATACTGCAGTAATGGCAAAGCAATGAATTTGACAGATAAGCTTACCTCTCCAGGGGGGATTCCAACACAGATTCTATCTACTGCTGGTTTTCGCTTCATTCTGTAAATCTGAAACCAGAAGAATGAGAAGGACAACGTCAAAGAGGGCTACAATTAGAGCCATACATATTCAACAGTCCAGACATGCTCTGGTTTTGACCCTACTAAATTCCTCTGGATGTCGCTTCTGGTGAACTGCATGGTTTTGTGCCAACAAGTCTTAGGAATGCAAAACTTATGTCACCTTGGTTAGCTCCTTGATTTCCAAGATGTCACTCTGCCCTCCTCCACTAATTATCCTCTGTCTCTCTCTGGTTACATCCTCATCTTCATCATTCACAGAAGGCAGCTTGGCATAGACAGGCCTGTAAAGAGCAACACAGTAAGGCCTTAGCAGAAGGTAACAGCCTCCATAGTTAAAATTCTCCCCACTTCACAGGGGACACCAATGAAAACTTCACCTGCCTGCAGTAGTGAACTGGAGCTGACAACCTACCTGGGTTTGATGAAGAACCTGTACTGGATGAGCACTGTGATGAGAAAGAAGACAACACCCTCTACTGCCATGGCAAAGAGGTTCCTTCCCACGAGGTCCCACGACAGAGGGGACACAAAACGATTTTCTCCTGCAAGAACAAGATGAAAACCACAGTCACCTTTCCAGTGCAATGGGAGCAGGCTAGCATTCCTTCCTCCAGAGCTCACCAACCTGGATATCGGGGCAACTGGGGAGCAGCCAGTGGGTGGAGGGAAGGGACTGACCACACAAGGGGCCAGTTGTAGCTGCAATCACATTTGTTTCTGTAGAAAAGTTGGGACTCGGGCCCAGAGGATTCAGTCTGCCAAACAAGAGCTGGCCCACCTTCCCAAAAGGTTAGTGAAACACAGAAAGTCTGTGACTCAGTCCTGGCATCTGCATCCCAAAAAAACCAATATCCAGCTTTCCAGAATCTCAGCCACTCCTCACACTTGGCCTCATGGTCTTCTCCATACAGTTGGCTTTATGCACTTCTATTTAATGCCTCTAATAACCAAAACTCTGGGGATCTATATGGCAGACACACTTCAGTCCTTGTAACAACCGAAAGAGGACAGCTGTGGAGACCTGCCAGCTTTGATCAGATCTGTGTTACAGACTGTCCACTTTCAGTTCCTGAAAAGTCAAAGAAGCAAAGGGTGCTCACGTGGAGCAGGCTCGAGCTTTCTCTGTTCAGTTCAGGACTCTGTCCCTGTGATACACGATTTCATTTACCAAACCTCTCCAGAGCATCAGCCATGGCCTGGTTTTTCACCATATCAATGAGTCCCCGCCCCAGGCAGAAGTGGGGAAAGATGAGGAAGACAGACTTCAGGATGTCATTGATGTTGTTCAGCTTCTGTTAAGACAAAAATCAAGGGCCAGTGAGCCACCTGAGCAGCAAGCAGCCAACACCTGCCAACTGTGACCCATGCAGTGATTGACCTTGCTTTCTCCTAACACTGCAACCCCACAAAAATTCAAGGACTATAAATACTCTCCCAAGGGCCAGCTCCATGGCTCCTCTGGACAATCAGGGTTGTTGCATTGTTCAAGATGCTATTAATATAAGCAAACTGCACCGAAGCAGGGATTCCTCCAAAAGTTCACAGTCTAAAAGGCAGTGTCTGCAAACAATAACATGCAGAAAGGCTACAGGTTGAGGAAACAGGAAAGTTGTGCTTGCAAAAACTGGCTATCTCAGTGGTTATGGGTAGCCCCTCCCTATCCCATACTGAAGGCTCTAATCCTTTCCCTTTGTTGTCTTTCAGCTGTCTTAGCACACAGGTTAGATTTACTGCAGCCTGAAGAGAAGCTCCTGTTCTGCCAGGCACTTACCTTCAAGCACGTGCATGTTTTTACTGAGCTAAAACAGGCCTTCTAACAAAAGGGACCATCATCAAGGACTGCCTCATTATGCCCACAAGCAGCGGTACAATCAGTAACTCCCAAAGGGTCTCCTCAACCTTCTTCCACAAGAAATACTTCCCCACCAGTATTTTTCAAACGGGGCCTGTTAAGATGTCTTGTGTTGCATACAGGCATGAGAGGAACCTGCACCTTCCCCAGTACGCATGTGGCTTTGGAAGAACTGAAGTGAGGTGCAGAGTTCCTAATACAGTTAGAGAGGTACCACAGGAGTCAAAAATAAGGGCAACTAAATTCCTGAGTGCCTGAAATGGCCTACAGTAGACAGAAACTGTCCCTTATGAAGAACATACAGGAAATTCCATTTCATCTTAAGAAAATAATTTTTTTTACCCTAGGTGTGATTAAGAAATGGAAGATGTTACCCAGAGAGACTGTGGAGTCTCCATCCCTGGAAATGTTCAAAGCCTGATGGCTCTGAGCAACTTGCTCTAGCCGACCCTACCCAGAGGTTAGGCTAGGCAATCTCACAAAGTCCCTTCCCACCTTTTCTGTGAATATTGCCGAAGTGGGCTTGAACTCATTTTCATCAGAATCTGTGTTTAAACTTCTGCAGTAGCTAATGGGTACAGGACAGGACCTAGCCCTTCTGGAAAACTGGCTGCTGAAGGAAACATGACACCAACATGGAACTAGATCATAACAGCACAAGGTAGTGAAGCTTCTGGGAAACGTACATTGTTGGTGAAGAGCTCCAGGACAAAGGTGGCCACGCTACCATTGATGCCAATAAAGAGGTTCACACTGGTCAGCACAACGTACGCTGTGCTGGGGATTTTGAACATGAAGGAGGCTGGATACATGAGAGGGGTGATGGACCACCTGGCAAGAGGAAAGGCAGCAACATCAGGCAAGCACCTTCCAAGTCTAAGAACCTTCCCAATCATCCTTCTAATAAGAAATTCCTTACCCATAGAGAAACAGAAGGAGAGCCAGCACAGGCAAGTTGGAAGAGGATACATATGACTTCTGCTGGAAGCAGATGAAGATGATGATAACAAGTGTGGCTGGAACAATGTAGTTGCACTGAAAGGTGAAAAATACAACTTTAGATTTGTTTCCAGATGACAAAAAAATGCAAGTTGTCTTTCTGCTCTGAACCAATGGTTTTCAACATTCTTCTGTGTTCCCAAAGCTGTTTCCAACAGGAGACTCTATGGAGTGTCATATGTGAACTATAATGTAGTACACATGAATTTACATTTCCTGGTTCCTCTAGAAGTAGTCATAAGTTCTGGACACCACAGGTTGAGAAAACATGTTTTGAACAGAACAGAACAGGGGTCTACACAAGCAGATATTTTGGGACAGGTATTTTAAAGTTAAATAATCAATGATGATGACTGAGCTTATGTTCAGCTCAGTCCTCTGTTCAGTATTCCCTGTCCCACTGAAGTGAACCACTGCCCTGACAGAGTAAACACAGAAGTCACAGGCAGAGGTGTTACTCACCGAATTAATGTGGTGCCCACTGGCCCCCAGCTGCACTTCGCACTGTAGTGCAACTGACAAACCTACCAACACAGACTGGCAGACAGTTTAGCAGAGTTACAAAAGCCCGTACCATATCCCAGACGAAGTTGGCCAGCCAGTAGATCACAGGCTTCACACCACTGATGAACTGCAAATGTTTAGCCTTGCTGACACGTTCCTGGATAAGGAAGACCACAAAGCTGGCAGGAACAAAGGACATGGCAAAGATCACACAGATGGAGACTAAGACATCCACGGAGGTAGTCATCCTGGACAAAGAAAAAAAGAAAAAAAAAAAAAAAAGGCAAGCCAAGTGTTTGTATGCTGGTGTGGGCTCTGCTGAGATGAAATGAAGCAGCTCACGTAGGGCAGTGTAAAAACCATTTCTCCATTTCTCCTTCTGCTGTCCTTGTTTTGCAGGGTAAAGAACAACCACATCAGGCTGTCTTAACTGCACAGTTTTTCTCCAGCCATATAACAAAGGGAGCATACATAGCCTGTTGGCATCTCAAGGACAGCACATCAACATGGAGACTGGTTAGTAACTTCAGCATTACAGACTACTTTCTGCCTTCCTTAACACCACTACTTTGTTTCCCACTTAATGCATTTCCTGTGGTTGTTGTAGGTTTGTATTTTGTTTGGTGTTGTTTTAAAGTTTAGCGGTATCTGACTTTCATCTGCCACTGCTCTAAGATTTGAAGGATGTATCTGCAGAAAACTTACGTGTCCTGAGGACACTAGCTGTGGTAGCAGTGAACTAGTCAATGCCTTACTAGTGGAGTAAGCCCTGTGCATGCCCCTAGGTTGAGACAGTAGGCAAAACTGAACCGCATCTATTAATGGTAAAATGGTGGCACCTTGGGATAGAAGAATGACCATATTCATAGTGAGCTCTCTTTCTGGATATGGCTGAGAGGATTTCCCCAAGCCGCAGCAGATCTGAAGATTACACTGATTCTTAGAAACTGCAGCTTCCAGGGATTCAAAGACACAGCAAGCTTGCACAGCAGTGCTGTTCAACAGTAACTGCTCAAAACCACATGCTGCCACCTGCCCAGACCACAGAAAGTAAGGCCAGCACATTAGAGCGTAAATGCCACAGGCCACTGAGTGTCCACCAGTGAAGTTAACACCTCCCATGCTGCCTGTTTCCAGTAATCAGCAGCTGATTTTGAACACAAAGGATAGCCCAAACCTATCCACATTCACATCAGGACTTACAGGGCCACTTCAGAGAGCTGTTGCTTGGTAAGGTTGAGCGGGTGATTGAAGGCAGTTATTCCATAAGTACTAGGGTTTTTGCCCTGTTGCAGGTTGGCCCGAAGTATAGCATTATTGATGACGTTCAGGAAGGAGGCGATGGCATGCCAGCCCTTGTTGTTAAACCACACCTGCAGGAGACCACACCAGCATCAGAAAGGCACCAGGTACTTCAGCTACCCAACAGGCTCCTGAGCCCTGCAGAACAGCTCTTCCTCTGTTGAGGGCATGTAATTTCTTTCCACATCCTTCCAGCTAGGTTGCCCAAAGACAAAACACACAGTTTGACCAATACCCAAAAAAGGCTGCTGGAAGCTAGGGATCCAGCACTGAACTCCTTCTGGGCCTTATGCCTAGACTCCAAGGGAGAAACAGATTTTGGGGAAACCAACACAATCTGCATTTTCTCCACTAGCACCTACAGAGAGATCTGGTCTGCACTGCTGTCCAAGGCAAACTCCTGGGCCTTTGCTAATTAAATAACTACAGGCTACCAGAGCTTCAAACAGCATGCAGGCAGTGAAAACTGGCTAATTTACCTTGACATTGTTCTTTGTATCCAGGCCTTTCATGAAACTTGACAAGCTATTAAGAAACCGATCTCCAGAACTCCCCTGCAAACAGCAAAGAGACAGTTATTTCCCCTCAGAGAGTACCTTACTCCTGTCCTGGAGTTTTAGCAGGGGTCACACTATGTTTCCCACAGCTTGCTCAGTTTTCTTTCCAATCTGCAGCCTGTATCTGCCAAGCTGGAGGTGATAAGACCACTAAGAAACTACAGCTTTCCTCCCCTCTTCCCTTTCTGCAGTCCCACTAGTAAAAGAAGTCAGCCTTAGGCCTGCTTTTTTCCCAGCAGTATTAACAAGGGTTGCAGGCAACCTTCAGATACCCTGTAGCTCACAGGCAGCCTCAGAAGGAAGTAGTGGCCCAAATTATCTTCTGAGCCAAAGCAGACCCAGCACAGGAGGGCTCAACTGAAGTTCTGAAGATGGCAACCACTTATTAAGTCATTCAGACAGCCCAATACTGCAACCAGTATTGGGCAGAACCCACATCAGCAATGCAGGCTGCGTAAGCCTCAGCTGAGTGTGTGTGTCCCCAAGCCCTCTGCTGCTTCCAGACACCAGCCCGGGAGATCCCAGCTCAGAGGCAATGGAGAGAAGTCACTGGACACAGCTAACATAAATGCTCCTCATTTTATGGCTTCCAAGTCATCTCTCAAGTAACAGGATATTAGTGCATCCTGGGTTTATGGGGGACAGTTGCTCACCTGTGCTAGCTCCAAGATTTTCTTCACCTGTTTAATGGCATCAGTGACTTCATGGCTTGGGGGAAGCATGAGGGAGCTGCTGGCTCCCAAGGACAAGCCGCCATACCTGAAAGTTCAGATAGAAAGTGATGCTGAGTCGCGACTACTCACTGACTTCCAGAAAATGCCACTCCTCCCTCCACAGATGTCTTGTCTTCCTGCACTATATCCAAGGCAAGTGTCTCCACTCTTACATGAAGGGATGACTTTAATCTTCATACACTGAAGTTTAGCCATGGTGTCTTCTACTCCTTATTTCTGGGGTTAAATACCCAAATCATGACTGCTCAGTATGGTGTTCTATTGAATGAATGCAACCACCCTCTGCTGCCAGTGCAGGCAAAGCAGAGCATCTCCCTGCTTCCCCTGCCTGAAAGAATAGCACCTCCTAAGATGGAGCACCAGTAAGCTAGTCCTGCAAACCTTTTCAAGCCAGTACTGCTCTCCACATAAGGTAAGCATGGTTTCCAGTAATGTGCCATGACCTTGCCCAGTTTATCCTTTAACACGCTGCCTCAACCCTTGGCATTTAAGAGTCATATAAAACACACTGCAAAGCGGGGTGGGTCTGTCCTACTTAATACAGTGCTCAAGGGTTAGCAGACACATACCAACTAGAGAAAAAGCAGCAAAACTCACCTGAACTCATTCACCCAGATCTTATTCTTTAAGCTGTAAAGACAGAAAGGAAAGCCGATGTGTAATATGTGGAACAAGAGGAGTGACAGACCGACCAGTGCTGCAGGCACACAGCCAGGGAAAAGAGTGCAATAGCCTCTCACATCTGGCATATGTCCCACCAGTCCTCTTTGGTGTAACTTGTATGGTTGGTGCACAGACTTACTCCATGCCCTGCCTACAAGGCTCAGGACACCTCCCTCAGAGCTGCCACAGCATCACTAATAAAGCAGAAGCACCACTTGCACTGTGGATCAGGACAGTCTGAGGAGCTGAGTGGGTCTGGCCCACTGCTGTGGAGTTTGGGTTGCCCAGGACTATTTGACCAATCTGTGCAACATCCTACACACAGCAGGCAGCCTTTGGTGGGGAGGGAAGGGAGAGGGAGTGTTCAACAACTACCTAGAATCATAGAATGGTTTGGGTTGGAAGGGACCTTAAAGGTCATCTAGTTCCAATCCCCCTGACATGGGCAGGGACACCCTCCACTAGACTAGGTTGCTCAAAGCCTCATCCAGCCTGGCCTTGAACAATTCCAGGGATGGGGCATCCACAACTTCTATGGGCAACCTGCTCTAGTGCTCCACCACCCTCTCCCTGAAGAACATCTTCCTGATATCTAATCTGAATCTCCCCACTTTCAATTTAAACCCATTACCCCTTGTCCGGTCACTACAGGCTCTTGTACAAAGGTCCCACTCAGCTTCCTTGTAGGCACCCTTCAGGTACTGGAAGGTGTTATAAGGTCTCCCTGGAGCCTTCTCTTCTCCAGGCTGAACAAGCCCAATTTTCGCAGCCTTTCATCATAGCAGAGGTGCTTCAGCCCTCTGATCATCTTCGTGGCCTCCTCTGGACTTGCTCCAACCAGTCTATATCCGTCTTGTGTTGAGGGCCCCGGAGCTGGACGCAGTACTCCAGGTGCAGTCTCACAACAGCAGAGTAGCGGGGCAGAATCACCTCCCTCGACCTGCTGGCCACGCTTCTCTGGATACAGCCCAGGATACGGTTGGCTTTCTGGGCTGGCAACCCACACCGC
>NW_010240297.1:0-4909 GCF_000690775.1 Eurypyga helias | reverse complement strand
AGGAACGCCGCTCGTTACTGGTCTCCACTCAGACACTGAGCCATTGACCACCACTCTCTGAGTGTGACCATTCAGCCAGTTCCTTATCCATCGAGTGGTCCATCTGTCAAATCCATGTCTCTCCAGTTTAGAGACAAGGATTTTTCTTGTTTTTACCTTTTCCCAATGATCTGCGCATAGGTCTTCACTAGGTAGTCTGATATATTACGGCCTGTCAGATTCTGGAGGATATCAGCAGTGTCTTGCTCACGCTGGCATCACCAGGGAAAACACAGAAAAACACCCATCATGAAATGCAAGCGACAAGTCAAACAAACTGCTTGCAGCACAGCATGCAAGAATCACATCCAGCCGCTCCGCTCTCCAAGAGAATCCCTCAAGGCAGTACCACGGAGCTCCCTCCTACCTGTGGGGGTGGCAGCCCGCCTGCACCAGGGGGGCACACAGGCAGCATCTTCTTGATCTTCTCATTGCTGCACTCGCAAGATGGGGAAGGGTCTTCCATGCTCCAGTTGCCTTTCAGGAAAATGTCCCGGACTGAGTCTGGGACTGAAGCGGTGGTCCATTCCCTCTGCCCCACAGTGCAAGGAGTATCTCTGTGTCAGGAAACAGGCAAGGCAAATGCAGTTTTTAAAACTGGCCTTTGCTTACAAGCCACTTAAATAACAGTCACACAGCCCCCAGAAGAGGCAGGCTGTTTTTCAAAGGAGCCTGACCCCACCGAGACAAATGGTTAGAGAAACAGACCAGGCTCTGCAGCTTAACAAATCCCAGGGCCAGAATGACAGAGGTTAGCCAACACTCAATAGCCCTGCACACTCTCGTCTTCTCATGCGCTCCGCAGCATGTGAGTGCTTTATTTCAGTCCGTCCCAGAACGCAAGGCGTCCAGAGTTCAAGAAGCGCCTGGACAATGCTCTTAGTCATATGGTTTAGTTTTAAGTAGTCCTGCAAGGAGCAGGGAGTTGGACTCAAGCATCCTTATAGGTCTCTTCCAACTCAAGATAATCTACGATTCTAAGATCACAGGAGACCGGCATTTCTTGGATGACATTTCTGCCTCTGGAGTACCAGAACACTGCTCATACCCAAGGCAGCACCAGTGGGCAGCCTCCCTGCTGTGCCCCATGGGTGGAATAACTCTGCTCCTGTGTCTTTTTGCACAATACAGCTTACTTTCCACCACTGGCCAGCACATACAGCCCCTTGGCCAGCTCCCCCTCATCCTGTGAACATGAGCTGCAGTTCTTCCAGGCTAGAGACACACCTCATCTCAGACTCTGTATACCACTTCTGCGCCCAAGGCCTGGATCTTCAGCGATCTGCCCAAGGCCATGCAGCAAATCAGTGTCAGAACCAGGAAACAGCAATGCTGTCTGGCTCTCCACTTTTCCTGCTGGTGTTTGTGAGGACCTTTGTAAATGGTCCTGACCAGAAATCTGAATGCAATTTCAACTCTTCTGGCTTAAATCCTGCTCTGGCCAAGCATGATTATAATTCCCTAAAGCCAGCTATACCTACTGGGTGACTAGAAGCTGAGGCAGGGCTTCTTCTTCCCAGCCTGGAGTTCTACTTACGGGATGGAGTGTCCCTGCATACAGCGTGTCCCAAAACCAGGCTTACTGAGAAGGGCGTCCAAAAGCCTCTGCATGCCTGCATCTTCTGGAGCATCATTGCTATGGGTACAGCAGAGAAACACTATCAGGTCAGTAGGATAACAGGCACACAACAAAAGCAGCAGCAGAGCAAGGCTGAGAGCACTGTGAAAGCTCAGGAAAAGGATACGCGTGGAGATTTCCTTTTTAAGAATGCTTGGCATAAGAACACAAACACACTCCTGGTCTTTATGAATATTATTACTAGAGTCACAGCACCATTCAGAAATGGATATGGCCTTGCCAATAGTTACAGCTGGCATTTAGAAGTCCAAAAATAAAACACCATGACTCTTAAAATGTGCTTCTGAGCTAAGTAATGAAAACAAATCTAAACCTGGTAAGAAACTAGAGAAGAACAGAATTGTAGGATTTAGCACCATTTCTAGGTCACAAGAAACATACCTAATAAAAGTGTACTGCTCATCATACATCCAGGGCTGTAATTCCAGGCTGGGATACTTCCCAAAGGGAGGGACGATCAGGCTGAACATGAGAGCAATACACACAAAGACAGCTGGCAGCACAATCTGAAATTGCAAGGAAAGAGCAAGCCCTTTTTAAATCAGATCTTCTCAGACCTGCTCTTCCAAGAGCTACATGTCAGCCACTTAATGGATCAACGCTTTTTCAAAGTTTCCCAGGAAGGTCTTTATTATTTACACCATTAACCGATACAAGACCTATCCTGGCATTCAGTCAGAGTGCTCACTTAGGATGCAGAGGATTAAGCCTCCAAATGTTGCTCTCAGGGCAAAATTTGGATTTGAACTTCAGTTGCATCTTTGTTGTGCAAGAATACTGTAACCACTTGGTTATCATGTGACTACTTTCACTTGCATAGGCTCCATTTTGCTCAGACGTGCCATGAAGTCCAGTTTTGTTTATCCATATTCCCTTGAGGTTTTCTGCCCACCTTCAGCTCTGAATACAATGCATGGTCCAGAGCTGTCCCTCCTGGGGGCCCCTGTCGATGCTGGGTGCTCTCACCTGAGCAAAGAAGCCCTTCCGGCTTCTCTTGGCAATAAGCAGCCTCTTCCACAACAGCGCCATGAACTGCTGCTGGGTCAGCTTCCAGCCCTTCATTTGGTAGGAGCCCTTCCCATCCATGCCACTGAGAAGGTCTGTCTCTCTGGATTCTGCTAGCAAGAAGAAATGACTCTCATCGAAAATCTCACAGAGGTGTTCTGTGGGCAACTCTGTGCTGAAGATACAGGGTGACGTCTGGAGCAGTTACTCTCACCCATTAAAGCCAAACAAAGCGCAGTGAGCAGAGATAGCAACACATGAATGCATTTTCACCCTTATCTCTCTGAGCCTTGATGGGAGGATTGAGCAGGCTGGGGACCCTGCACTGCCCACTATCCCTAAAGGCAAATAAACCACCACTCTTTTGGCAGTCTCAGCCTTAAAATCTGTAGTATTTATCCTATGAGAAAGCATCCACAAGAAGAAAACAGGCTTGTGCACCAGCAATACCTGGATCTATGTCTGAATCATTAGGATCAAATGCGTCATCTTCCGTAAATGGACGAAGGCAGCTCTGTCTGTCCCCAAACACGCGCCTGTTCCTTCTGGCTGGCAATGTCCCATCTGAAAATAATGCAGTTATGATTAGTTGAAGTGCTTCAGTTAATCTCCAATTAGTCCCAGAAAAAACAAGGCAGTATCATTTTCACTTAACATTTGCAAACAGAGGAGCAGATCTGGAGTGACTCCAGTGCAGATAAAAGTAAAGCCAAGACTGTCACTCTGCAAGGGTCACATGTTTTAGACACCATTTTTTGTGTGCTGTCCTAGAAGCTTCTTTCAGTGCACTGGACTTTTCTTTTTTTTTTAACCATGGAAAATGCAGGCTGTTCACCTAAGACAATTCTCAATATGCACATGACCCCAAGTGCAACTTGCTAGCTCTAATTTATCAGGGAATGCTGGCATGAGCACTTAGTGCAGCAAGCTGCTCTCAGAGAGAAAGTAATTTGGTCCTTACTGCATGTGACCCTGTCAAGAGTTTTTCGTGTTAGTCAGAGTACAGAACAGTGTCAGTCAAGTAATTCACAACACGCTCAAACACTAGAAACTCCCTCTATTACAAAATAAGCATGCTACCATTCAGCCAATAGACATTAACAGTATATGAAAGCATACATTAATTATACTAAGAAGAGCTATTTTAGGTCATTAAAACTATTACTACAGCAGAGAGACAACTATACGCACCCGAGGTTTCCGCGTCTACACCACTATCATCAGCCACTTTCAGAAAGATCTGAAAAGCAATGACAGGTATCAATGAAAATTAGAAGGGGAGCAATATAATATTGTGGTGACTACTTCAGGAGGTGCCATGAGAGACACAAGACTGACAGACGCAGCACAAGAACAGAGGATTCACGATTTATCCCATTGTGTGATGAGTACATGGACTTCGTGGCTTCTATTTTCAAACTGCAGGTAGCAGCCAAGGCCTTCACAGCTCTGCGAAGATCTAGAGGGCAACCTCAGTAAGTGACAATATTATCATTTCAGTTTCCCTCATCATTATGTAGGAAGAAAAAAAAAAGACATTTCACATAAAGAGGGGATAAAATGCACAACACTTTTGTGATAAAAGAAAGTGAGACTTCTCAGCTGGAATACAGCCACAAGGAACAAACCCTGAAAACATACCTGACAAGGGCATCTGTCTAAGCGGATTCTGTAAAGTACAATCTCCAGTACCGAAACATACGTTTTCAGTTAACTGCAGCACAAAGCATCCCTAAACACACCTGAAAAGTGTTTACAGTCACTAGAAGACAAGCTGTGAGCCAACCTTGACATGGCACCTCAGCAAAATGCAACTGAGTACAAAGAACCTGTCTATGCTTGCCTGTACCCCATTTCAGTTTTTAATGCATCCTTCTATGAGCACAGACTTAAACCGGGCAGAAAGCAATCCATTTTGAGGAAGAACACAGTAAACATTTGGGTTGGGGCAATCCCAAGCACAAGTACAGGCTGGGTGGAGAATGGATAGAAAGCAGCCCTGAGGAGAAGGACTTGGGGGTACTGGTAGATGAAAAGCTGAACATGAGCCAGCAGTGTGCGCTGGCAGTCCAGAAAGCCAACCGTATCCTGGGCTGTATCCAGAGAAGCGTGGCCAGCAGGTCGAGGGAGGGGATTCTCCCCATCTACTCTGCTCTTGTGAGACTTCACCTGGAGTACTGCATCCAGCTCCGGAACCCACAACATCAGAAGAACACAGACCAGTTG
>NW_010240296.1:0-5492 GCF_000690775.1 Eurypyga helias | reverse complement strand
CCACAGGTCCCTTCCAACCCCTACCTATAGGGGGTTCAGCTTTGGGGCCCCCAACATATGAAGGATATCAACATGTTGGAAAAAGTCCAGACGAGGGCCATGAAGATGATCAGAGGGCTGGAGCACCTCTCCTATGAAGCTGAGAGAGTTGGGCTTGTTCAGCCTGGAGAAGAGGTGGCTCCAGGGAGACCTTATTGCAGCCTTCCAGTACCTGAAGGGATCCTACAAGAAGGGTGGGTGGTGGGGGAGTGGTGAGCGCGTCTTTTTACAAGGGCCTGTAATGATAGGACAAGGAGTAAGAGGTTTACATTGAAATAGGGTAGATTGAGATTAGATATCAGGAAGAAGTTCTTCATGGAGAGGGTGGCGAAGCACTGGAACAGGGTGCCCCGGCCCCATCCCTGGCTGTCTTCAAGGCCAGGCTGGATGAGGCTTTGAGCAACGTGGTCTAGTGGAGGGTGTCAGGGCCCATGGCAGGTATGTTGGAACTAGATGATCTTTGAAGTCTCTTCCAACCCAAACCATTCTATGATACTAAGTATTTTTAAATTTCTGGGCCTGCATGGTTTTAGCAGAAATGCAGGAATAAAAAGCTAAGTGATAATAATTATCCTGATTGAATAATCTTTCTAAATCTGATTCTCATTTATTAAGACCAAATCACCAAACAGCAATAGTATGACTTAGATGAAGCTTCATAGTAAGCAGAACCCAGTGTGGAATTTATGCTGGGTTTGTGCCAGCTGCGTGAAGAGAGGCAATACCTAATCCAGCATAAAGTATGCTAGAAATGAGATAACCCTTCACATTTCCTTCTTTTTGAACACGTTTGTGTGGATGTGAGTTTGCCACAGCTCAGCACTTTGGTGATGGGTTTGATCCAGCCCAGATTGCCTTAAAACCAAATTATCTGCTCTATGGAAGTGTGGCCTTTGTCAGATGCTTTGACCAAGTCTTGTTAGCCATAGGAATTAAAGCTTGTGGGAGGAGCTATACTTCCTTCAGTTTTCAAAGTTTCTCTTGCCAGTTGTGGAAGTGAAGGAAGTCAGCGGTTTTGTGATGAGGGTTGCGCCACTTGTGTTCTTTAAACTGGGTTTCTTGCAGTTAGCTATCCACTTCCTGCATAAGGGTGTTAGGAAGGCATGTCCAGTGGTTTATTTTACTTACAGTGACAGTACTAGCCTGTGGTCTTGCAGACACATCTAAGTGCTTGCAGTAACATGAAACAGGCCTGTTTCGTGCTTAGTAATTGTGAGCTTGCAGCTTGGAGGCAAAGGTTCTCTCAAACCAATAATCTCTTGAAAATGTGGATTGTGCACTCTTATGAATTTGCATTGTGCTTGTCGTGCCATGTTTCCTGAAGCTTTCCCTGGCATTATACAAAAATGTATTATTTTTGGTGTGGCAAGGGCATGGATCTACTTTTCCAAGACAAAAGCATTATGAAAACAAGCTGCTCTCACTTTACTGTGAGGTAAATTTACAAGAAACAGCTTAGGTAAATATGAGACATTGAATCTGTGTTATTTTAGGGTAAAAGCAAAAGCACCTTTTTGCCAAGTTTTAATCTGAGGGATAGCTTTTGCATCCTAATCTCTGCAAATTTAAAATTACTGCTGGTTTTAGCTGTGAAGGCAAACTGTGCATCTAATGTTAGAGGGCATTTTATGTTGCTTTTTTTTCTCAAAAAGCTTTTTCTTTTCCAAATTGCAAGAATATACACATTGCCGAAGTTCAGTTTCCAAAATAGGCTCTTGCCTTACATTTGCAGAGATGAAGTTTGGCTGGGAGCAGGGAGAAACAGCAACTACAGGCTGTTTCTATGGGAAGTATTTATAGCTGTTTATGAATGCAACTGTGTTCCAATAGTTTAAAAAAAAGGCATGCTGAACAGGATACACAATGCATCTCCTTATTTGAACTAGTTTCGAAAAAAGTACTGCCATACTCCCTTTTTTAACTTGATTTCCTGAGGAAACTTGGCTTAAAGGATCATGCTCTGTGCGTTTGTGTACACATCTCCATTGGCTCTTAACTTCTCAGTACTCTCACCGGTTATAACCAAATTTGAGACAAGTTCTAAGTATAATTAATTCCTAAAGAGCTTACAAAACTGCATGACTCCTTGAAGTAAGTAAAGGAGATATATCGTTGATGCTCACATGGTCATAATCACAGCAACATAAATGTATGTGGGGTGGAGATCAGCAGAGGAGAGTGATGTTACGAATGTGGAGGAAAATCTGTGCCTCAAGCATGAACAGTATTAGACATAGAGAGTTGAGCTGTGGAATCCTGATTGATATGAAACCAGTTTTCATTAGTTTTGGTTCTCAAGGAACTTTTCTACTGTTGAGAGTTAGTAGTAAGAATATGTCAACAGATCCTATTCAGCAAATTAATGTTTTTATGTCTTCATTGTTGCGAGATGCAGTGAGGCAGTCAATTCGGGGAGGTTTGGGCGCAGAGTCAAAGAGACGTCCTCACAGAGGTAATGCTCAATGCTCTAACTTTATTCCGGCGTCTGGGTATTTATCGAATTACAAAGTGTCACGCGCCATCAGCCTCTAAACGATTGGTTACATCACTTTGTCCACGCGCATCAGCCTGTGTCCTACGCGCCCTATCCCTACTCCCTATTGGCTACAGAGCTCCAAACACGCGACAACACTCCTCCCCCTGGCAGTTTAGGCATCCTGCCCTGCAGCCCTTTTCTTTGTTTACTCGATCTCTCTTTCTTTCACATGCTCAAGGGCACATCGTCCTTCACATAGCCTGGGTTGTGCACGCAGGCCTGCATTAGCACTCCATGACCATGGCCACCTAAAAATTCCTCTACACTTCATAGCTCTGGAAAATTAGCATTGTATTTAAAATACATTTGTATTTTTAGCTCATGTTTTCTGATGAAGTCTCTTATGTTTGTCCTCAAAAAAGAGCTATATAGCTCCCTATGTAAAAGCGCAATATATATGTCTTTCCACAATAATTGCACACTAAATAAAGTCAATTTTGTTAAAAAGGCAGACAACTTTTATGAAAAATATAATTTATTTTTTTCTCTGGAAAAACAGTATAATGAAAAAAAAGATCTGAATTGGCTTTAATCTGCTTGGTACAATTCCATATAAAGAAGAGAAATACGTCCAAGGCCTTGGCAGTAGGTTTCAATGACCCAGTGCGCATTTGCAGTAGGCTGTGTCTTCCCTTCCCAGGGAAGAGTCATCTGCAATTCTTCAAATAAAAACAAGTGTCGCATCTAAGCAGTAGATCCAAAGAGCTAGGCTTTTAAATAAGCATTAGATACTATGAAATCAGGGATAAGATTGCAAGAACTTGAGAGGCTGTATGGCAGACAACCCAGTTTCAGAGACACAAAAAGATGGATTGTTCTCAGTGTCTTCCTTTCAGTGGTGTAACTGAAATTATACACTTAGCTACTGCTAATTTGTGCAACATGGAGTTTAATTGCTTCTCATTGCCTGACCAAGAAGTCTGCATTTTGCTACCTTTTAAGATTTACTAGAACACCAATGAGGTTCTCTCATAGTTTTTCACTTTATAACCAAAAAGGTAAAAACTTGGTCCAGAAATAGAAATCTGACAGTGTGCAAATCTACCTCCAGCTGAACTCACCAGCCTTTCCTGTTTTCATTTCCTTAAATTCCTTTAATATGAAAGCGTTTGCCTTCTTTACACTCACACGGCATCCCATTTTCATCTTGCTGGGTGCTGACACTGCATTCCTGTCTGTCTGCAGAGTTATTGTCTGGATTAATAGTCATTAATTATGTTGGCCTAATGAGTCTCTGCTTGATAAACAGTTTCTTGAGGACATTACACTATTTCCTGTGTGTGGCATTTAGCATCCAGATCCAACAAATGCTATCCTTTCTTAGGGTGTTTTAGAGGAGACGGGATGGTAAGGGGGAAGGGAAGAAGAGAGGAAGAAATTGTAGAATTGCTCTCTCATCAATAGCAGAGGCTGCCCTGTTGTGTTGAGTGCCAGTGCTGAGAAACCCACAGGATCTGGTATTGCTCAGCTATGGATAAAGGGAAGCATACTAAACCAGCCTTTTCCTGCTACAACTCAGAACCCGAAGATACGTTTCTTAATGCTATTCATCTCAATTTGCATAATCAGTTTTTCTGAAAATGATTTGGGCATTAAGATGCATCTGAACGGGCCCCTTTCCGGCCTGCAAAGGTAAATCCCTCTGGTGAGCTGAGTGTTATAAATTTATATCCAGGATGTGGGCTTGGTTGACTTAGCAAGACAGATAGAAATGATTGGGAAGAAAAACTTGCTCTCTGTGTTCCTATACCCAAAGGATTTTGCTTTAAAGAAGATAACTAATGTTTTAAGATTATCTTAAGGTAATATGTAAGTAATTAAGGAATGATGAGCAAAGAAAAATGGGGGGTTTTTTTTGAACAGAAACATTGCTTGACTGTAATCTTTAAAAAGAATAAAGGTTCCTGAGCATGATGAAAGTTTAAGCTGGACTTTCCTTCTCCAACAAGAGAATTCGGTAACCAGCACTTGTTGGTATGAGTATGACTTCTTGGATGACAGTAAAAATTAACTTTGTAGCTGCTGAAATCCAGAGATTTCAATGTCTACATATATTCTGGTGGCTGTTAGAGGCATGTTACTTGCATTGTTTATAGAGGTAATCGTGCCTAGATGTTGTCTGGTTAAATTGACTTTGTCCACTCAACAAACAACAATTTCGGTTTTTGCATGCAAATGGTATTTCTCTAATTGTTTAAAAACAAGACCAGTTCTAAGCTTAGTTGTACTTTAAGACTGTAGTCTTTCTCAGATGGATCTTTTTTTAAAGGCAGTTACTGGTGCTCGCCTCTTACAAAAGTTAGTACCTTACTTCACATTTGAAAATATTGGTTTATTGCTTGATCCTGTGCCAGCTAATCACCTTCCACACAGCAATAGTCATAACTCCGTAAAATTCACTGGAAAGTAAATGAGCATTTCAAGTTGCGCTCAAGGATTCTGTATTGCCATTAGTTGTATTTGACCCTTCAAGTGTTCTAAAAGCATGACTACATCTGGTAGAAAACTTCTGTTGATAGCTGGCCTGGGGAAATGGGTTACTGTAAGAAAAAGGATATTTTCTGAATAGGCCATCTCATCATTCTTTCATGCACAAGCTCTGAGTAAGAAAGGTTAGATATCAAGAAATCTTCCTGCTTCCTCTGAAGAAAAAAGGTCAAAAGCTCACTACTGACAATCTTCTATGATTCTATGATCTTAATTTACATAGAGTATATGCATACAGTATTATTTATATACACTGTGTATATGCAGCAACATCATATTTGAGCTTTTGTTCTGTGCATTTGTGTTGCATAACCTTTCTTTGTGTTCAGATTTTAAAAAAAAATAGCAACCTCTTTTACCTAAAGCATGAAAGAGATGCACAGCAGAAGGCAGGCTAGCCTATTTTAATAGAATCATAGAATCATTTGGG
>NW_010240295.1:93482-104294 GCF_000690775.1 Eurypyga helias | reverse complement strand
TCCCCGCCTCACGGCTCAGCCGCCTCCCGCCGCCCACCCCCGGCTTTAACGTCACCGTTTACACACGTGTCGCGCCTCGCTGAAGGGCCCTGGACACGAAGGGCTTTGCGAGCGCCGGGTGTTTACACTCGGCTGTGGGATTTGCTCGGAGTAAATTCCCGGAGCGGATTTACGGCTTTGGCGCTTGGCAGAGATGCCTGGAAGAAAGAATCGCCCTGAAGGCTGCTCCGTCGGCTCCCTGTGGGAGTAGGCTCACATGTGCAAATAAATGGATAAGGTGCCCCGACCCCGTGCCACTGCTCTCGCCCTCTCGGGAAGTCATGGCACGCGGCCGGGCGCTTCCTGACTCGGTGGAAGCGGCAGCAGCACTTTACAGACGGTGCTAACAGGCCCACACCTCATGCGTTCCCACGCGCCCAGGTTGGCCATAGCCTTCCCGAGACATGCCATCAGAAGGTACACAGGGTGCACAAGTGTCCCTACCTCAGTGCATCCTTCTCGCCTCCTTACGCCTCTCCTGGCGGCACTGGCCTCCTGCTCCCCCGACCGCTGTTGCCTTTCTGAGTGAGGACTTGCTTCAACGCTGCGACTGCATTTCAGTTGCCATCCCAGGGCCTGCCAGCTACTTCAGTGGCATATTGGGTTCGTAAAACGTAAGCCAGGCTGCCTGCAAGGATTACACGGATGGACAGAGCCAGATCTTGGGAACAACTCAGACAGCGGGATCCCAGGAGCCACCTGCCAAAGTAAATTTAGATACACGTGAGGCAACAGAACTTGAGCTTTTTGCAAATACAAACTTCCACCTGCCTGCACATCCTGCTTCTCGTACCCTTCCCATGGTGTTTAGCTATGGCCATGCTTCTTATTTTTCTCCTCAGTATCTGCTTTTGATTGTTGTTCATACTGGCCCTCACCGTACCCTCGGGATGTGTCCCTGTCGGATGGGCACTGGAATAAATGGACCTCTGGTCCCAGCCATGAGAGCAACTTCCCTGCAAGGGCCAGCTGTGCAGACCCCGAGACAGTGCCTTTCTCTGGAAGTTACACACCTAACAACACTACTGCACTTGACAATGTCTTAAATCCCTGAAAAAACCCTCCCAGGCAAGTGCCACTGGTATTTCATTAAACCCAGGAAGGGCAAGGAGCCAGACACGCCGCTCTGCTGCCAAGACAGCACAGCCATGAGGTGCCGGCATGGGAGCCCTGGTGGCACCCTGTGACCCAGTTAGGTGCCCACCCTCGGCAAGGCCAGATCTCAGCTCAGAGAGACAAGTGGTCTTCAGGGGCACCCAGCTCCCTTCAGTGGCCACAGAGAATGTAGGGACTTTGGGAAACCTGGTTCCCTCGATGCCCTGGAGTTCAGATGCCAGTCCGTTGCTTATTCGGGCAGGCTAAATCCTACTTTCAAGCCAGTTTATTTTAAACTCCTCGAGAACACGGTAGGATTTGGTCCAGCCTATCCCAGCTGGCACTTCAGCTACTGGAGAAGAAAGTGAGCCAAGATTCCCAGCGCTGGGTTCAGGGAGTCCTTGCCCTGAAGCAAACTCCCTCCTGCTCTCGTGAAGCTGCTCCACTTCCTGCAGCCGAGAAGAAAGAAAAGTCTCTTTTACCTCTGGACCAGGGCTTCCTGTTTACCAAACAGAAGAGATAGTGCTACTTTATCTTCCTTTCAGATCTTCCAGCTGCTGAAGCATGACTTCATGTATGTGTCCCTCCTCGTGCTGGCAGTGGCAGGAAAACAGGTTTCTTCTGGCCTCTCCCATCAAACTCGTGCCTGCCAATAACTCCAAGGCTCTTTGCTGGTACCTCTGCTGCTGCCCAGATGTAGGGCAGAGACAACACGGTGCTTGGCATTTACATGTTGTCTATGGTTTTCTCGAGACCAGTGAAACTAAGCAACCCCTGCACTTCCTTGTGTGGTTGTATGGCAAAACTGAAACAGCAGCAATGAAAGCAGAGTCAACAGCCAACAGTACATCAACTTGCCCTTGGAATATTAGCTTTTAAACTGCAAAAAATAGGAGCATTTCAGATAACACAAATTTTACTGAAACTAGGAGTTTTCAGACAAGAATTGGCCACCACATACAAACATCCTAGTGAATTTTTGCAAGGTACCTATTAAAATCTTTGGAAGGGAGGTTAGACATAGCCTAAATTAAAATGGACTGAAGTGGTTGTCATGCGCCTGCTAAAAGAAGATTATAAACTCTTTGGGCTATTAAAAAATCATTGAGAAAAGTAAGTAGGTGCAATTAAAGATTTTATCAGAACCGTAAGGTTCTTCTCAATTGAATGCTCCAAAGTGCAGCCTATCTGTCAGCTCAGGCAGTTTTGCTTTAATTACAGTAATTAAAGTTCCTGATATAGATATGACAGCTTGCCTGTTGTTCAGTTTTAAATCAGAGTTTTTCAGTAAAGTACTATGCATTCTGAATCCAAGTACGTCAATATAAATTTGCAGCAGCTCCATGGAAGTGAGTAGGATGAGACCAATTCATGCCAGAATAACTTCGAATCAAGTCTGGCTCCTTGTATCAACATTGGTTCACTGATAACTCCCTCTGTTCTATAAACAGTATCTGAATCTCACTTGTAATCCATAAAGTTTTTCATCAGAAATTTTCCTGAATTTCTGTTATACTTCTCTCTCTACTGCATACATGCAGAAGTTAATAAGGTGGAAGACAAGCAAGAAGCAAGAATATGAGTAGTATTTCCCTGATGTCTTCTTGGACAATAGAACCAGCCCACAGAACTGAGACCTGCACAGGTCACATTGGTACTCAAATTATTCAGTATGTGGTATTAATGTTTGCAGACAGTGGATTTAGATCAATGGTTCCAAAATTTTGGGAGTCAATGAGTCACTCTCTGTTCCTAGAACTTCTTAATTACCCACTGCACATTTTTCATAAGGCTCCATCCACTCTCATCGTCAAAGTCTCAGCTGAAAGCATTACAAAGGTAATGTAAGGCTTAGATTTTGTGGGTCTTTTCCACAGTTTCATTCTCTCCCTCTCTCTCTCTCTCCTCTCTCCAATGGGTATTTGCCTGTCTAGGAAAATTTACCTATGTTTTAATGGTATAATAAAGTCAATAATACAAACTGTGGAGTAATACATATAGTATGTGAGCTGTCTTGAATCAATGATCTTAAATCAGAGAGGTTTGTGGAAAGGGTATCTTTTGTCAGCTGAGATGAGCAGTCTTTCAGCAGAGAATGAACAATGGTCTGTTTTCCCAAGGAAGTGAATTACTCCCCTGTTTTCCTATGCTACTGTAAAAAACCTGAAAGAGTGAGTAAAATAGCAAAATAGTTTTGCAGTTAGGGAATCAATGAATGGTCTGAGTGACTCATTAAAAACCACCATCCTAGTTTAGATGTTGGTCTATCTATACTATGAGGAGGAACAGTCAGTGAGTAGGTGCACTTCCAGACCAATGCAGGAGGAGACAGCTGTTGAGTAAGTTCAAGGACAGACAAATCCAGGCTGGTCACATTTCATGCCTGCGTTCTTCATGTTTGACTAGCTGACTGCTGAGATACAGAAAGACCAGAGAGAAATGGAAAACATCGTTCAGTGGCTAGAAAGCAAAGGTGGAATTAAATGCTTCCAAAAGGAGCTTAAAGCACAGGAGTTGTGGGAAGCCTTTCCTAGTTGTTTGTAATCCTTGTTTAGGCTTGACTCCCAGTGAGGCTTGATTTTTCATTGCAGTAATTCCTGGTCAGCACACGCTGACTTAAGGATGCATTTACTGATGGTTTTAGCTCCCATTTCCAGAAGAGAAGAACAGGTAGCCAGATAATGCATTGTATGACCCCTACATTTTTCCAGTGTCTAATCTAGATTAAAGAATTAAAAATACTTTCATTATCAGTTTTGAATCAGTGAGTCCACTTGACCAGCCTTGGCTTTCCCATTTAGAAGGAACTCATCCAGTTTAAAGTTTACTTAAAAACAGTTGAGGTAAATTGCTTGTTGCATTGTATGCTGAACTACATTTAAATTGCCTTTAGTGCAGGGAGTTTGGATGATGTAACAAAACCGGACTGAAATCCGTTTCTATAGAAATGATTAAAGCTAGAATAATTCCCACTACAAAGAATGAGAGAAGCCTAATGAGAAATGCAAATGGTATAAAAACCTATATACAGGACTTTGAGCTTTAATTTGCACATTCTCACGGCTCGCAAATGTATGAATTACACTTGATCATTGTCTCGTACAGTTACACATTGTCATGCGGTGTCTGTAACAATGTCTAAAGACTCATCCCCGTTCTACAGTAAATATTCAGGCAAAGGATGTGTTCTTGAACTGAGTCAGTCAAGAGGTGAAACTGAGGTGAGATCTCAATAAAGGCATGTCAGGCTGCTGTTTTCACGTGTTCCTTATTAGGTCCATCGTTGTCTTTAGCTGGGCCTACATCCATGCAAAAATACTAGACCTCCTTGTCTTCCTAATCCACTGCAAAAAGCCTATCTAGCGTTCACAATAACAAACACTTTATACTTATCTTTCTCTGATAAATGTTATGAAACCAGCTAACTCACAGAAAGGAGTTGGTCATGTTTTTAAAATTCTTGTTGGTACTATTTCATAGGAAAAGTCCTAGTAGATTTTAATTTTTACCACTTATAAAACATTTTTGAAATTTTTCCCAGCCCCTGCTCTTCTTAAAATATTAAATCACATTTGGACTGAAAAGTTTAGGATGGATAGATATTTTATAAACAGAAAGCAAAGTCAAAATTGGGTGACTCACAAAAGCATGAGGAGGCCCCTGAAAATGACCTTGTTGCCATATGCATGTTTTTGTCATAATTTGCTGATGCATTCATGAAGGTTATCCCCATGAATCTGTCCTTTTAAAGGAGCATATCATCAGAGTAGTAGATCTGAGAACTGCAGGTCCAAACACCATCAACTGTATGGTAGGGGAGATAGCAGTTTATATTTGTCTGGATAAAGCTTAGGCAAGCTTTCATGTTGAATCCTTTCATCCTGTTTCTCTGACTCCTGGTGTATCTCTTCTTTTCCCTTTTGCAAGAAAAAAAAATTACTTTGCCTGGACACAGTTGAAACAGTCTGATATTACTAATTCTTCTTATGGCAGCTAACTTCTCTTCATTGCTGTTTAGTTTGACAGGAGGGATGTTTTTTGGGTTTGTTTCAATGCAAATACCTCCATGGCTTGCTCGCTCTTTCAGTTCCTTGCTGGCTTCAACTCATGTCTTAAAAATGGCCAGGCTGGGTCAGGCCAAGGAGCTGTTCAGCCCAGCATCCGCTGCAGTTGCCTGCAGAAAGCTACGCGAACAGGAGCGTACAGTGATGCTTGGTACCTGTTCCAGCTTGCAGCAGTCTGCGGCTCAGTAACACCCTGGGACAGACGTGGTACCCTCATGGTTTATAGGCTGATTAATTTTTCTTCTGTTGATCTGTCCAGTAGCCCTGTGCGCCCACCTAAGGCTTGGGCACCCATCAAGTCCTGCAGCGTTCCAAAGTTCAGTTACACAGCTGGCTAAAAAGCACCTCTTTTTGTTTGTTTTGGACTTTTTACCTGCTCATTTCTCTTAGTGTTCTCTAGTTCTTCAGCTTTGTGAAAGAGGGAATAATTACTCTATAGTCCCGCTCTCTACACTGCTCATGGTTTTAAGACTCAGTTTCAACTTTGCCCTCTGCTCCTTCTGTTCCAGCCTGAAGAGTCCCGGACTATTTGTTCATTCACTGTGTACCATTTGCTTCAGCTTTCTTGCCCTTCTTGGAACCTCTTCTTGTTCTTCTTAGTGTGTGAGAACTGGGCTGCAGACAATATTCAAGATGTGAGCTCACCATAAATTTTCTGCATACTATGCTTATGTTTTCCTCTCTACTCTTTCCTTAATAATTCCTCATGTTATACTCTCTTTGTCCTCCACCACTGAGTGCTGGGCTGAAGGCTTCAGAAAATTGTGTCGTACCTCAGGGATCTCCTCTACCCAAGTACTAGGTCTTCTCTCTTCAGCACTTCTCTCTGCATGCAAAGTTAGGACAGTTTTGACTGGGATGCATGCCTTTACTGTTATCAACATTGCTTTTTTCCTGCCATTTCAACCCAATAACTCCTACCTTGAAATCCTTTTCCCAGCTGACTTGCATTTGTTCTACCTACCTAGAGTAACTTACCACCAGGAAACTCTCTCACTTCAAACTATGCTGCTTTTTCCAGAAAACTTCTGTGTCAAACAACATAAGCCCAGGGGCAGATTTCTGAGATGACTGGTGACTCCCCTCTCCTCCCCAAAACCTCCAGCAGAGTTGTGAGGGTTTTTTTCTACAAAAGCTACACCAATTTTCCCCCTTTATATCACATACGTTCATGCACTTGCTAATTTTGTTACATACTATGGTTTCTCCCAATTTGTTCAATATTTCTGCAACTCTTTATGGTCACTTCAGGTCATATATTAAAATATGAACATAAAGCATTTGTTGTGATAATCTGGGTTTTTTTGTTTTTTTTTTTTAGCCTTTCTAAATTTTCTGAGTTTTGTTGTAGTCAATGTAGCATTAGAAAGAAATTAGAAAGAATCAGCAGCATATCTTTCTCTTTCACAAAAAAAAAATGATGTCATTCTATATTGATAAGGTTTTGGTTTTGTTTCAAAGGAAAATAGGTAAGCCAGATCAACACCACCAAGTTGTACATAATCATGTGCTGGCAAACTGACCATGATGTTTACAAATACATTAACTCTACGTAACAACAAACCAACGAACGTGTTTAAAACATTTCTGCTCCCGCACGAGACTCATGGTGCACATCTCCCTGTGATTAGCAACCTAATAGTTTTGTTTCCAGTCCAGCCATGCATTTCTTAGTGAATTATCCTTGCTGGAAAAGGAAAGGTAATTCAGAAAAGGTGAATGTTCCATGCTTGTGAACATTTATTTTCTGATTAGAGCTTTGGATGTCTCCATCTTCAGAAGCATTAACCCACCTCCCTGCAGGGAATGCTAAGGAGCATTTGGGATTCTCTGTAGATGCCAATAAGGCAGATACACAGCAATCATGGTGTTGCTCTCAAATGCTCCTCCAGCACTGGGGGGTCATGGCTGCCTGTCCCCCCCCACAGAAAGTACTGGCGTGGTGTCGGGGGGAGGTGAGGGGCTGGTTCATTGCCTGTTCCCCAGTGTCACGGTGTTCATGGGAGCTCGTGTCAGCTTGCAAACAGAATGTTTCCTTAGAGCTGCTCTAACGGGGACAAGCTGGTCGCCCCAGCCCGGCAGCTCCGGAGAATGGACATTTAGTTCCCTGTTCAACTCTGGCACAGTAGGAGGACCTGACAAGAAGAATGATGACGCTGAGCAAGAGAAATGGTGCAAGAGAGCCAGCATGGATGGTAAGCAGGCTTTGCATCGTCTGCCTTGGAATAAACCCGACACATGAAGTAGCCACTGTAACCGCACTCAGCCTTTGTGCTTCTTTTCTGCTCTTCTTTAGGTGGTGCTGTCTCCAGACTGCATTTTTGGACAGGCGCTAGATCTGAAGATACAACG
Source organism: Eurypyga helias (assembly GCF_000690775.1). Classification (NCBI taxonomy): domain Eukaryota; kingdom Metazoa; phylum Chordata; class Aves; order Eurypygiformes; family Eurypygidae; genus Eurypyga; species Eurypyga helias. The sequence continues at coordinate 96,744 of NW_010240295.1, read as the reverse complement.
GGGCACAAAGCATGCCCTAGTTCAGACGCTGCCGCTTCCCCACGACCAGCAGCAGCCTGAGCTTTGGCCCGCACCTTTCTGACAGTGTTGTGTCAGTGCCCCTCCATGCTGGTCTCACCGTTTTCTGAGCTTTCTCCAAGAGTCTTGAGCACTGCTCCCAGACACCCATTTGACTCCATAATGCAGCATTCAGAAAGAGAAAACAGCACTGATTCAAGGCACGGGAGGGAGCCAGTTTTGCAGCTTTATGTAACTCAGTGGAGCTCTGTAGTTACTTAGTGTCATTGAATAATTCAGTGGGGAGGCTGTCTGAAGCAACAGCCTCTTTGTTTCCTATGAAAGGTGATCCACACTCACAGGGCTTCAGCCATCTATCCAGCAACCAGCACAGACTTTTTTAGAAACACATGCATTTATACATTCAGAGACTAGCTCCTAGGACCCTGCCAGGCCCTCTGCCAAATCTTCTCATTTTTGCATTATAAGGCCAAATCCAGTTGACAGTTTTGTCAGCATTACTCTACCGCTTTCAGTGGTGCCCCCAGAGTCGCACTGGTGCACACAGCATTGCTACGATCTTCAGTGTTTTCCCAACCCAGCACATGCCATCCTAAACCATCTTCCCTCCCGCCAGCCAGTAGCCCTCCCTCACCTTCTGGCCTGCCACACAAGCTGACACACAGGTTCCAAACCACGAATGTCAGTCCCCAGATCCAATCAGACCACAGGCAAGCATCAAAACATGTGGGACAGCTGCTACTCACCCCTGAGCCCTCACGCCAGAAACCTCCCTGCCAACCTGCACCCCAGGCAAGAGCCACCCCTGCTCCGGCTAATATTCCTGCTCTTCCTCCCACAAGAAACCTGACTACCAGCACTCCATGGCGAGGGGAATGACCCTCCTTGGGGACTTTTCTTTCTCTCATCTACCTGCCCTATTACCACGCAGCTTACCCTTCCCTTGGAAATTAGGCATCATCCTAAGGAATAAAAACTGTTTAAAAACCTGTAGAGCATACCTGGATTCCTCAGCGAGCTGTGCTTGAAAAGCAAGGGGACAGTGACACAGAATTACATGGGCATCCTCCTTCTGGGGACTCCTCTGCTAGCATTTGACACAGACCCGGTCAGAGGGACGCTGCTGCACCTGCACAAACTGCTGCAGTGAAGCCTCAGAGATTCTGTCAGGCTGCTGGAGGAAATCACAGCTTCCTTGCTGGTATGCTCTGGCTCCTTTTCAGCTTCACGCAAGCAGCCGGTCCTGCAGAGGCTTGGAATTTGGAGGTTGCTTTGGTTTGCTTTTCTTTGAGCTGGCTGTGCTACTGTGTCTGCAGTGCTGCTGGAGAAAAAAAAATGAAGGGACAGACAAAAAAGAAATTTGTGCAGGCTTTTGCTGTCAGTGGTGCAGGAGGATGAGTAAACAATACAGACAACTAAAAAGATTGTACTAAGTGGTGCAAGAGGCTAAAAGCTTTCCAGTATGCCATTCCATTGTGTCTGCTTCAATATTGTCTATAGGCATATAAAAAGGGAACAGTTCAGCCTTAAGGCCACATTTGTGAACAGAGATGTCTGTGTGAAGAACTCAAAATTGTGTCCTGTTATACCAAAATAACTTTCAATGAGCAAATCTGAGCTGATTTTCAAAAACAACAACAACAACAACAACAACAACAACAAAAAAACCAACCACCAGGGATCTGGTCTCCAATTGATGTTATTTCTTTAAGCACAACATTAAAAAAAAAGGGTGATCAAACCATGCAATTCAAAATCTGCACATACATCTGCACATGAGCCTGCAGTTTTGGATGTCTCCTTTTGAATTTCCATCTGCAAAGACAGCAAGGCCAGGATCCCCTTATTCTAGTCACAATGAAGAAATTATATTTGTTCCAAAATACCAAATTACTTGATCTAAATGTGAGTGATCCCAACTGCATAGGCATCAACTCTCTTCTGGCTAAATCTGGTGTGCTGGTTTCAGCGAAATGGGAAGAGATCCAGAGCCACAAACCCTTTTAAGGCAGATCTGCCTTTGCACTGTGAAGGCGCTGGCAGCAGCCAGGCGACAGAAGCACAGCTAGAACTGAGAAATCACGAACTCTCCGTGCACCTCCCTAAGCACTGAGCTGTCAATGTAATATTTGTGTTTCTCATGAAGGACTGATGGTTTAGCCTGCTTCTCTGAGCTTCCCTGCCACATATCAGCATGCCAATTTACCCATTAGTCTTAATATACTGATTTACCTTTATGGCTTCTCCTATCAGTACAATACGATCTTGGGATTTGCCTCAAATATTTGCTGGGCACGTTCATTTTTTACTTTTTGCATAGTCACAGCTACATCTCTGGGCACAGTTCCACTAAGCCCAGGTGCTGGAAAGAGAGTGCCTGTGCTCGTCTGATCTTGCAGTCAGCTGGATCAGCCCACTGACCCAGCTGAAAAACAATCTGCTATTTTTCTAGGGCAAGTTTTCAACCAGATCAGCTTGCTGACCTGTTTGGTGGCATAGTCACGAGTACTGTGAGGAGGAGGGGGACATGCATCTGCAAGATGAAGGGCAGCGCCATCCGTTTTGATTTCAGTCTGCGTGTCAGTCTCTTAAGCCTCACCACGAAGGCAGAGTTTACCAGACACTTGCTGAAAAACGCAGGTGCTGGCTAAGCACGCTTGTATGGTGCTGGAGTCCGCAGTCTCTGTGCTGGGAGCAGCTTGCATGAAGGAAGACGATACAGACCACCGCCAGTGCAATGTTGCTGAAAACATGTAATCACTACCGTTGAGTCACTATTTAATCTGACGTCTCAGTTTTGGCAAGCTCTCAGAAATTCTCCAGACGTAAAAGTCCCTTCTATTCTTATATCAAGAAAAAGCTGCTTCTCAGTTTCAAGGAGACAAAACCTGGCACAGGAGGCTATGAAACGCAATAGCGGCATTTTCTGTCTGACACAGAAACCTGAAACAATTCCTGCATTTGTGCTGCAGTATCTCTGTGTCATGAGATGAATGGGAAATCTGTTTGTACATCTGCCTGGAATTCTATAAAGATCATGATGGCTCTTTGGGGTTTTGCTTGGAAGTTGGACATCTGCAATAGGCAGGTGAGGCTTGAGGTTTGTCTCATCTAAATTATCTCCCCATTAAATTAGACATGCAGTCTAAAACAAAATTCTTCCATGGTCGGTGGGGAGAGATAGGAATCTCCAGTAGACAAATCTGTCCATCCTAACACAGGTATGCTGTGTAAGTGGGGTGAA
>NW_010240295.1:43755-93465 GCF_000690775.1 Eurypyga helias | reverse complement strand
TCTTTCCCTCTCTCTCCACTGACAATAGAAGAAGCCAAGGTAACTGCCTTAAACTGAAGAAGGAAAGGAACTCCCCTGAGCTCACTAAAGGACTGGTATGAACCAAAGAAAACCCAGATTCATAAGGATGAAGTGGGCTGTGAGGGTAATCTAGAGCTGTGTGTGGCAGGTGCTGTCTAAGATATGCACACGTCTGTCAGAAACTTGTGCAAGCTTATTTTCTTCCAACTTCTCGAGCTATTGTTTGCCTACGGAACAGTAAACTGGAGTATCCATAGGTTTGGAGGTCCGGTACAGGGTGTACTTAGGCCACCAGGAAGTCCCAGGGCCACATAGTTGTACTGATGTGGGAAGGGGGGCGTCTCCTCTCTCTGTTAGGTGACTATTGTGGCCAGACGAACCGCACGCTGAGCAGTACTGCAGAAGCCCAAAGCCAGGATAAAATTTAGTCCTGCTGACCCTGAGGGTACTGGGAGACAAGCACAACCACCTGATGAGGGTCCAGAAATCTGCAGCACCTTAAAGTCTGGAAATGCTCTTCTGGCAGAGGGTGGGAGCATCAGGCTTTCAAGTCCATATGCATGTTGTACAAAGTCAATTTGCCACTTGCTGGCTCCAGTCCAGGTAGGACATAAATCTCACCATGAGTAGAATTATAAACAGACACTTCTGCTAAGACCTGATTGCAAGTATGTCTAATTTGGGAATAGAAAAGCCTAAATGCTGCACACACTCAGCACTGAAATGGTACCATTTCCATGGCCAGTGTGTGTCAGAGCTGACGGCAACGGAGCCTGAGTGATGGAAATGGCTTCCTCCAGGCAGAGCAGGTTTGTTGCTATGCTATTTCCGAGCCCTTCGCTTATTTCTGTTACTGGAAATGACTTACGTGTGTTGCTAAATCTGTCTCTATCGATTAGCACTTAGTCAGTGGCTGCATGGCTTAATATAATGACCATGGCTCCCGCTCCTTTTGTTATTCCTGATGTGCAGAAGACTGTTCGTTCTTTTCTTAGTTGCAGTATTTCTCGTTAGCTCAGCCTTACACTGTGGATACTTCACAGCCCAGGGTATTTGGGATTTTCTCTTGAAGTATTTTACACTGGCAACAAACAGAAAACAAAGTGCATATTACTCATTTTGAATGAAGCAATTACTATCTACCAAAACATTAATGAGGTATAAAGTATTATGTAGCTCATCAGTTCCTATTGCACTAGGTATTTTGCTGGCTACCTTTATTACAAAAAATGCTTGGTTTTCCCACAAGTATATTAATTACACTTACAAATAGTTTTGGTTTACATGCTTGTAAGTCTATGCTTTGACTGAAAAATAAGAGTTGATCCTCTATCAGAGGAGTCCACTAATATTTGCCTTTAAATGCATACATTGCAAATATCATATTATACAGTTACCATTACCTGACAAGCTGCTGGATTTTCTCTGTACTCATTTTCTGACTGTGGCATTACACGTTTTGTGATTATATCTCTAAGCAACTTTTACTTAGCTCATGCATTCCAGCTCCTTTCCTGATGAAAATTTGGTATCAGGCGCCAATTAATGGTTACAGAAATTTATTCAGCTATTTTCTTCAGCATTTTCTACTAATATTCAGTCTGGTAAGAGAGTCAGTTGAAAATACAAGTAAAATTATATGTGGTCACACAAGCAGTCAAAAGTAATTCTCATCAATGTTTGTTCTATATGCTCAGTCAGATGCTCAGCAAGATGGTAACAATAAGTCCAGTGTAGTTCAGTGGGAAGAGAGTATATGGACTATTATTGTATGCAGTGTGTCCAGTCATGTGATATTCACATCCTAGCTCTCTCCACAATAGCCCTCTAACATCTGCATCACCACATGTCAGTAAAAGTTGTGGTTCTTCAGGGTTTCTTGGGGAAGAGGATCAAACAAGTGCTTTAAGTTCCTGTAGAGGTTTCTTGGGGAGCTCATCCACCTGCATTTCCCAGGAGTGCTGCTGTACCTTTTGCCTCTTCTTCCAAATGCTGCAGCAGTGCCCGCTGCAGGTTTCCCAGCCACAACCCGCTGTCTGAATGATACTGCCAAGGGGAAAACAGAAGTTTCCATTTGGCCACCACTGTACTCCTTTTCAAACGGGCAGAGCTGTGGTGCAGTAGTGCCAAGCCTCTGATGGGGACACAGATGAGACACTCATTTCCCTATCCAGAAGTTCTGCAGTTGCATTTTGGGACCTAGGAATATCAGTTTATGGTTAGAGTCTGGATTTACAAGAGGTTGCAAAGAGTTGTTTCAAGTGCAGCATAGAGCCATCCCATCAGGCTGCTGCTTGAAAGTGTCTGATGGCATCATGAATTTCGGGAGCCATCTTTGAGTCTCTGGCTCTCCCTACACAGTTCTGGTGTGTCTTGAAATCAGCTCAGCTACCTCTCTGCTACTGATGACCAGCAGGAACTGAAAGCTGATCATTCACCTTCACCTCTCTTCTGAGAAAAGGACTTTAAACTGGTGGTGGCACTGGAGGACTGAGTGGAGTAGCCCAGCAGGTCATACCCATCCTCTGCCATTGTACAACTGGGCTCCCATTCCAAAACTTACAAGAAGCTACTGCTTCAGGTAGCTGGGTGTCCAAGTCACCATGGCTATTGACAGAACTGATATGAACACTGTGGAGACAGAAGGAACACCCTTGCACCTGGCATAATGTTTTTACAGTGCATAAGTGAGGTCAGTTTTGCTTCGGCTGGTGCTGACACCAGGTCAGTTCTTGAATATGTATTTTTCACGAGGTAATACTGGAGGCCAGAGGCTCTCCCCTGTGGCATGCACACTGCATACCAGCTGCTTGAACACATCCTACTCACACTGAACACTCTCAGGAAACCATGCTCTAACCCTTTGGATGTCACAAGAAGTGTCACCTCAGTAACACTAATGCTGTCCCGGCCAGCGATAGCGATGTTAGGCCCTTTAAGAAAGCTAGATGTCTGTTTCTGTTAACACAAAATCTCTAAGCAATGGATGAGGAAGATTAAGAAATTAGAAGATAATACTAATGCAGACAGCTGATGCTGATTTAGCTGCAATGTACGACAATTTTTAGTCATCCTTCAAAGGATGCTAATCTTTATCTTGGCAGGCTGATAAACAAAACCACAATCACAGGATACACAAATGACTCATCCCGGAGGGCTCCGCTTCTTCAGCACCAGTGTGATGTTCCATCTAAACCAGATAAAAGCAGCATGTCATTTAGGAGTCAAGAAAAGCTGGGGGTGGTATCCTTGGCCCTATGCTCCACCGCTCTCGCAACAGCCTCCCTCCCAACCCTGCGTACCATGTAACAGCTCCCATATTCTGCTCGTAGGACTGTCAGAGAAACACAATGCAACTCTGTCACAGACGGGGGCCGTCATTTCGATGAAATGGCAGAATCAAATCATGCTCGTACATTCGGAGAGACACCCATTTTGAAGGAGATGCTCAGAAAGTTCCCTTTCTTATCTTCCCCCTGAACTAAAATAAAAATAAACAGCCACCCCCCTAATCTATATATTTAAGCACTTTCTAATGAAAGAGGGACATTTTTGTCTCATTTCATTCTGGTTTTGGTTGCTGCTTTTTATTACTAGAATGGGAGGAAGGATGGTCTTGTGATTATAGTTGCAGGCTACGAGTCAGGACACCAACATTCAGCTTTTCAAAATTTTCCTCAGTAGCTTTTTTAAAGAGTGAGTGACATGCTTCCTTACCTTACAGGATTGTAAGGACTTGTTAGATGCAAAAAAATGCTTGCAAGGTCTCTATCCACAATGTCAAGTCTTTAGTGTAGGAAGGCTCTTGATTTCATAAGCAAAGTTTCCACAAACCAACCACTTTGTTCTGAAAAGGCAGGCCAGTAACACAGAAAGGAAGGGTGGAAACGTGTATGTTAATGATCCAAGTGGCACAGATGTTCCAGGAGAGTCAGTGGGCGCAAATGTCACCAGTTATCCCACCATCAAAATCACCTCTGGTGTCAGAGGTGATGAAGACGGGCCACATTGTGATCAACACCAGGGAAATGTAGTTTATACACAGGACCTATCCAGAAGCCCTTTGGAGTCAGCGTGGTGTAATGTCATTGCCTGTTGTAAATCTGATCAGTCAAGTCAAGACCTGCCATGTGTTTGGAGATGCATGTTTCCCATGGGAACCCGGCATCGTGTCCTTTTCCCTGGAGATTTTCTGCCCTTCATGCTTAGGCGAAGGCTGAACTGGGGTTAATGCTCTAACTTCACTATGTGCCCTTGACCTCCAAGGTTTGGCTCACAGACTTACAAAGAAACATACGCCATCACGCAGGATCCTCCCTTGTCCACCCCTGCCTGGTCCCTTGTGCAGTGAGTTTGCACTGTTATCAAAGAGCAACTTTACGTAAAGGTGGGTCTGGTGCATAAATCTTAACTACAGCTGATGTGAAGAAGTCACTGCACACTGTCCTATGCAAAACAAACTTTAAAATTAAGGATCCAACAATTCGGTTTTTTCCTGCTTTCTGTAATATTCCTCCATTGTTGGCTAAATTGTTCTTTGACTTGTTCTTTCATTAGAGCCGCACAAGGTCAGGAGCCCCTTTGATGTAAAAAATGCTGGACTTAAACTCTGGTGATTTGATCAAATTTGGGGTAACTAGGTCTAGTTACATTTCCAGCAGAAAATCTGGCTAAAAGAATGCTCTGTGTACACCTAAATCACTGTGGCTGCTCATCTTGCAAGCAAGCTTGGGGTAAGCATTCAGCAGCATACCGACCGACAGACAGCTCACGTCGAGATGCCATTTTCAGGTCATGGCCATGTAAATACAAAAATGCCAGTTTCCAAATATATTACAGGCTGAGCTTTTCTGTAGCAATGTGACAGGGAAACTCCAAGTAGTTTTACTCGTGCAATCTTGTCAATCTGTTAACATTTACACTGCAGTACTGCCTAAAGGCTAGCCTGTTTAGGGTCCCAGGTGTGGTACAAACACACAACCTCCTTCCTTAAAGCAGGCTGCAGTGTCTGAAGGCAGGAGAGATCTTGCCGCGTTCACTGCGGATTGTTCCGTCTGACAATGTTCAACCGCTTCGTGAGAAGTTTGTAAGGAGAGAAACAAACACAGGAAACTAAAGTAGAAAGGGCTGCTGCTTCTAAAAGCATTGCCACTCAGAAAGGAGACAGCCCCGAGAGTGAATTCTGGCTGCCTCGAGCTGTTGGAAACTTCTGAGAGGGCAGGCCATGGCAGGAAATAAAAAAGCACATTGAATAAATCACTTGATGCTCTGATTAAGAGGCATGGGACTGTGTATCATGTGACAGTTAAAGCTGTAAGCTCCAGCCTTGAAGATATTATTTGGTACATGAGCAGTCTGAATGGGCAGATGGTATTCATGAGCAGGATTACTATTTCTAGCAGAACAGGTCAAACCAAGTCACTTAGAAACAGAATTAAAATTTAAAGATCATTATCTCTGAAGGTGTATGACTTTTTTTAAGAGAGCTAATGAATCGGATGAATTATAATTGCTTCATTTTAAACAACAAAATCATTCTGTGTAAAAGAGAAAAGCTTTGTCTTTGTTTCCTTTCTGTCAGATATCTACACATGTGTTTTCCAGCACAAAATGTGCCTCCAAGTAGGAATGGACCAGCTGGTTGATACTGACCAAAAGTAGTTGTTTTCCTAAACTACCCAGTCAGGCCACTGGTTGAGTGACATGGTGTCATGAGTAAAAGCAACTGCTACAAACAAAGCATGGTTCACTTACAGCAATGCCCATCCTTCCAAGCAGTACCTAGCCTCACTTCCCTATGGCGTTTCTTCCAGCAGGCTCCTTGACGGGTGGCTGGCTGCCCTGAGCCAGGGATTAAAGCAGGTTGCACAGGCAGCTCAGGGTCGAGACTCTCTGCCCCACGAAGATAAGGGATTGTTAAAGTCGACCACACAGCAGAGGTGCAAACCTGGCGTAGGACTCACGTTACTTCTTAAGGCAACAAGGGGACAACTTTGCTGCCGCTGGGTGCTGGCTAGTCTGGAGCAGAGGGTAGGAGGAGCCGCTTTTGCAAGTACAGGTTCCAGCAGCCCCTCAAAATCCCCTGATCTCCCCACACTGAAGGAGGGAAAGTGATGGTGATCCCAGGGTAACAACAAGAGCCAAGCAGCTGCTTACAGGGGCAGGATGGCAAGCTGATGCAAAGTCCCTGCACAGGATGGGAAGGTCCTTTGGAAAGGGCCTCAGGGAAGGAGGCATCCTTCTGCCTTTTCTACGTAAGCATCAACCCTGTGGGACCACTTCTCACAGACCCACGTCCAGCATTTTTCTTTGCCCTAAGACCCCCCAAACCTCAGCACATTAGCAGGAAAACAGGTCTTGGTTGATTTTAATGGACACCAAACACCTGAGAATTTCAAGTGCTCTGCTTTGCCGTCGTGAGCCTGCATGAATGAGACCTTGCTCTGCTCCCCAGTGTGTCACTCAGGGCCTCTTCAGCCCTGGGGCAGCCTCCAGATCTCCGCAGCACCGGCTGACATCAGGCTCCCAAGGCAAGCCTGGGAAGTCTCACCTGAGCCCATGCCTTGCCCAAGAAGCCTGCCGACGGGCAATAAGCAGCAGCCAGCACCAGCACACAGTGCTGGGTGGTGAGAGTCAGAGCTGGCCTGGCAGCTCACAGGTGCAGGGGAAGGCTGAGTCTCCCAGTGCTGTTTGGGCAGGCTGGGCCAGCTGGGGCTGTGGGGGGAGGCAGGCAGCTCCCTCACCTCGGGCAGGGGAGGAGGCAGCAAGCAACAGCCTCACAAGCCAGAGCAGAAAGAGGCCACCAGCCTGGGACAGCTCTGCTCGCTTGTGAGAATCAGGGTGGCTCTTCCCTGCTCCTCCTGTGCCACTTCTGCATCAGCAGTGCTAGAAGCATGAGGAAATTACACCTGGGGCTCCCACTGAGCCCATAAAAGCTTGTGCAAGAAAACAGAGCGCCTTGCTCCACTGGTTGTTGGAGGTATGGTATTGTCATGGTTTAACTCCGGCTAGCAAAATACCACGAAGCCGCTCTCACAAATCCCCCTCCACTGGAAAAAAAAAGTATGCAAAAGCCATGGAGCTGCAGGAGAGCAGAGGTGAGGTAAAAGAGAGAGATGAAGCAGGGAGTTGTCACCAAATTAATTACTGCTTGAAGAAGATGCTCAGCATCAGGTACCTCCTGTGTGAGCTGTGTCTTCAGCTGGGTCTTCAGAGACAGCATCTGCAAGAGGGACCAAAATCACCTTGTTACATCCATGTGGGAGGGAGGGCAGTGCTGTCCCGATACAGGGGACGGACTGGTTAACCGTCCCCAAAGGGGCTCAGGTTGCATTGGGATCAGATTTTTGGTGTGGTGGGCACTGCCCAAACTGACAGGAAGGCAGTCTTTGCTCCAAGGGGCTACCACTGCAGACAGGTCTGCTGGTAAAACGTAGAAGGAGAGAGGAGAGAACAGACCATCGTGATTCCCATTTCTGTGGGACTAAAGGAAGTACAGTGGGAAACAAAGGCTGAAGGTGGTAAACCACAGATGAAGGACAGGTGGAAGCACAGATAGTGAAACTGGCTGGAAGTGAAGGGACTGGGAGGAAGGGATGGCAAAGAGTTGGGCTTGATAGCCGATCTGCAGAGGAAGTAAGCAGGGACAGAGCATAGTCTGAGCACAATGTCAGCCTGTCTTCCCTCCCTGTTTTGCTTAAATGAACTCACTGCATCAGCCAGCTCTGCATCTGGTGCCAGAGAGCCAGGGGCTGGTATGTGCAGAGCAGATGTTGAGCAGCATGACCCTGAAGAGAAGGATTGTGGTAGATCAATATCACACCAATTTCTGTGCCAGAAGGTGCAAAGCAAACAACTACGTATTTTGGCTGATTGCTACAAATAAAAGATGCAACCTTGGTCCCAAAGTAGGGGGTATAACTCATTCTGCAGTGATACTTTTATTCCAAGCCTCAAACTCTTCGGCAACTAATCAAAATGTGCTTTGCGTTTCTTCTACCCATGACCACATATGAATTTAGTATGTGTGATCCTAACACTTGTGAGAAATACCTAACCAAGGCTTTTGGAAAGTAAAGGTGTGCATTTAACCACAAGACACATACAGCGTAAGCAGGGCCTTTAGTGTGCCTCATTCAGCTCCGGGGGCCGCAGAGCATGGGGGTGGAGGTGCTGCAGCAGTTTGCCTCTCACAGGCACGTGTTCCTTCTCTCTGCCAAGTCTTTCAGCAAACGTGGCAGTTCCTGGCAGCTCTGGTGCTGCCTCTGCAGTGTGCATTGACCAGTGGCTGCTCTTTTAAGAGTTTCAGCTACAGGACATTTTTCTATTCTTTGTCTCTTATGTCTTCCTATTTTTCTTTATTTTATTTTTATTTAAATAGGTCGGAGAGCAAGAACCAGCAAAGGGAAATCAGTGACATTCCTTTCTGGCTCATGGAAACCCAAAAGGTTGCCAATTTCCAGGCAAATATGCAAAGAACTGAATCTAAGCACCCTCATTTGAAGTTGCAAACAGGATTTAAATGCTGCACTGGCCTTGTGACTTCTCTTTTGACTTCTACTATCCGTAATTCATTATTTGTGGCATGTGACTCAGTGGTTAAATCATATGCGTTATTTCTGCTGTGTAGTTGCCTGCTAGTGAGTTTATTTAAAACTGGTCTATGAAAAAAGCTCCCTGAAATGTGAATGAAAAGAACCCCCTTTTGCAAATGTGGATAGAAAATGAAAGGAGAAGTAGGGTGAGTTTGAGCAAAGATGGCTCTTGGATGGGTGAAAGATTTGGAAATAGTTTATTTCCTTTTTCATTCATGTCCTGTCAAGCTACGCCAATTCACCCAGAGAAAGACTAGACACAAGAGATGCAAAGGTTATGTCTGAGAGAGAGGAACTCTTTTATCGCATTATGTGGTCAGTTTCTGAGCTGTAATTTGAACTGTGGATCAAGTAAACATAACAAAGACAAAAGCATTAGTCAGACTTCAGTAGGCACAGGTCCTGAGATTCAGTTTCCAAACTTTCCAGTTTGTGGTGAGCATCAGATATCATAAGCTTTACATCTATTCTTTTAGAAGGATTTGGTTGCCTGAAGGGCACATAAGAATGCCAGTCACCAGTTACAGCAAGTAGGTAATTAGGTTTGCTTGCTGCTTCTTGCCTCCTTCCTCCATTTATCAGATTTTATTGTAAATACTAGCTTTTCAATTCACCGTTATTTGACAAAGGAGCAGCATGTGATGATTTGGCCCAGCTTTTCAGAACGATGAAGAGCAGTCTGGATTTTCCAGACCCTATGCCCACTACACAGGTCCATTCAGACTGAGGTGTCATCACCACATCTTAAAGCTGGAGTGATTCAGGGAGGCCTTAGTGTAAGGAAGCACCAGGCCCCATTCAGCAAGATGGCAAATATGCAAATGAAAGATAAATAAATGACAAACTGCTACAGCTTCAGCTTGCAGAGTGTAAAGTAACTCTTGGAAAGTGTTTAGCACTTTCCACTTCAGTTAATTTCCATGGAAGCTGAGAGATTTGAGCGTGGCCAGAGTTGCTCTGTCGTTTTGTAATACTGCACCTTAAAGAACAAGAGGAGCCAGGAGCTGCAGAGCCTGGGGACTGTGGGAGCTTTGCCTGTGTGACAGCTACACGCTTGACAAACACGGCTGCGGCTGTGACTCCAGCAGCCCCTTGTTTTTCTGTGGCAGATAAGTGGAGGTCTCATGTGCAGGACTCATGTGCTGCTGCGCTCACAGAACCCCAGGGGTGTGCAAAGCCTCCAGTGTCCAGGGCCATCATTTGCCTGCATAGGAGCCACTGCGGGATCTGGGATCACATATGGACATAGTGGGCTGTGGGGTCAACCTCTGATTAGGCCATTCCTCTTCCCAGCACTACTGCATGTTGTAATACTGACTGCGTGCTACACTTCAGGCTGAGATGCTTGGGATGTCATGAAGTGAAACTGCACAGACAGGAGAAACTAGTCACTAAACATGAAGAAGGCTGCTCGTGAGAGGCAGATTTAACAGTGCCCAGCAGAGATGCCTTATGAAACCGATACAGACCTAGTAAGCAGAAGAGCTTAGGAGTTAAGCAATGAAAAGTGGCAGAAAGCCAGGCAGCAATACTGAGCCTTCCTAATGCAAAGGGAAACTACCCAGCAAATCTGCAGTTTGCAATAAAAGAGGGATAAAGAGACAGATAGCTTTTAAGATGATGGTTTGCATTGTATTAGCAATCCTTCATGTATTTTTTTAACTGAAGCTATTTATATAAATCCAGTGGATGAAGGATGGTCACAGAATTCATGTTGTTTTAAACATGTACTTTGGAAGCCAACTGTTTCTCCTATGGAAAGAGGCTGTAAATATATTTTAAAGATGACAAGTGGAAATACTTTCCATAAATCAGCTGTATTCCATGGCTATAGCATGAGGAGAACATGCAGGTATTTTCAGGAAAGGGAAAAGATGCCACAGAAGAGAACCATTACACGTGCACTTGCATTTTTAACTCCTAGAAAGGCAGAAGACTGGGACCAAGCTGGTCAGTATGGTTACAGACAGATGTGAAAGCTCCCTTTGAAGGACCATCAGCTGCTGTTGCTGCGTGAGGCCCACAGACAGGCGTTGGAAGATGGAAGAGGGAGGCAGCCCTTCCCCAGCCTGCAGAAGGGGATGCCCACGGTGGTTCAGACGTCTCCCAAAGCCGTGCCCTGCTAAGATGGGGCTAGAATTAGCAGAAATACTGCTGTCATGTGCAGTGTGGCAGGGCTAGCACAAGCACGGCACAGACAGTGGGATTGTCTCTGAGAAGCTGCTCTGCCTCTCTGATGCAACGGCAGGGACCAAAGCAGGCATAAATACTCAGCCACCAGGACTGAGGCAGTGGCTGTAAGCAAAGCAGGTGGCTGTAAGCAAAGCAGGCATCTTCCTCCGAGGTGGGACTGGAATGGAGATAATGATTGAACGCCATAGGGCCACATCCCAGCGCAAACCAGTTCTCTTCCTTGTCTGTAGTCTGTATGATTTAGTGTTTGCATAACAAAAGTGTCCAGTCAACACAACAACATGCAGGGGCCTGGATGTTCCCAGGTCAAGGACTCTCTGGCACAAGTTATTGCTCTCACCCCAAATGTGGGCAGGCAAAGACAAAATCAAACCTACTACAACTGGAGTGAATTTTGTCCTTATATAACAGTGTTTTTGGAAGAAATCATTCCAAGTGATACTCGCCCAGCTGTTATTTGTTCAGTGACTCAGGAAGCCCTACATGCCGCGTGTGATACTCTGCTCACTTCTCTTTGGGATATATCTGTGTATGCATATGGATATCACGCATCGTTTTACAAATTGCTCTAGCTGCACTCTCAGGGAAATATATAATTAACAGTTTTACCAGTCTTGTTATTGACTTGGTTAACCATTAACAGAATCACCCGTTTTACGAATTCCTCACCAAGTCCATAACGAGTAGGTAAGCACAAGGGGCAACGTTCTTCCTCTCAGTACACCAGGCTCTGATCTTCGAGGATGTGGGTGAAATGTTGTTCCATTTGCACATGTCAACTAGAGATATTTAATTTGTTGCTTTATGCAAAAACTTCAAGAGCCCTCAGGCAACTCTTTTGTACACCTACATAAGCTTCTAGTGAGGAATGAGGGGCTTTGGGTATTATTTCTATGAGCTACATTTGTGCTTCTCTAGCATCCTGTGTGCTGCTGGACAGGGGAGAGGTGGGAAAATAGTTAATCACTAGCCCTGACCATAGAAAGCGAAATGTGGGCAAACAGTACCCAGGGCAGGCTGGTATGAAATTTTCTGTCAAGAGCTGAATGGGCTGTTTTCCTGAGGGAAGAGCACCATGGTGGAGATAACAGAAGGTCAAATAACTGAGGAGTAATTTCAGTAACTAAATTTTACAAGGACACAGCATAGTAGGCAAAGTTGCATAAGAAGAGGAACATAATGGGAAAGAAAGCAGCAAGATGTGTCCTGGGAAAAGCAAACCCTGCTGCGTGGCTACTCTTGCATATGTAGGCATAATCTGAATTTTGACTCAGCCCTCTAATCAAAGGATACTGCCAACTATGTCCAGTGAGCTAACAAATGTTGGCTTGTTTTGAAGACAGGGCTGCATCACTACAATTATCCTGATATAGAACTAATTGCCTGGAAGGTATATGCCTTAAAAAACAGACTCCTTGGCATGTTGGCGGAAATGAGTAAGAGCTTGACTCACAGACCTTGTCTTGAGGGATCTGTTGGACTCAGTCCATGAAGAAGCTGCATTTTTTCTTGCTTTAGGCTGTATCTGAGAAGACTGTAAAAAAGGCTGGGATATTGAGAAGAACCTGTGATAACTTCTTCCCTGAGGAGGAACATATCACATGCCTTCAAATATGATTATCATCCAGCTGTATTTCCCAAATCTTCAAAAACTGCTTTTCTGTATTGTGTGGCAATGTGAGGGACTCATCAGTTAACCACCCATGGGATGGGAAAAGTGAAACTTTGGGTGAAGCTACATGCCTTATGGCTTTGGCACGAGCTGATCTCACAACCAACAAAAGGGGGTGGCA
This sequence comes from Eurypyga helias, assembly GCF_000690775.1. Classification (NCBI taxonomy): domain Eukaryota; kingdom Metazoa; phylum Chordata; class Aves; order Eurypygiformes; family Eurypygidae; genus Eurypyga; species Eurypyga helias. The sequence goes on along the minus strand of NW_010240295.1, from coordinate 80,864 downwards.
TCTTCTCCCCTGCCTCAGCTTTCCCTTCCTATCTCCTCTTCTGGCCTGTACTGCCAAGCCCCTGGGCTACCCCGGCTCCCTGACCTGTCCTATAAGTAGCAGCAGGCAGAAGAGAGAGCTGGGGACTGGGCAATGGGAGGCAGGCGGAGAGGAAGGAAGACCTCTCCTTCTGCTAGCATGGAGGTGTTGTAACAGCTTAGTCACAATGTGCAATTTTAGGTGCTAAGAAATTTATAAACAAAATCTATAGTTGAGGTCACAAGAAGGGAAATCACTTCCTCCTCTAGCTGACATCAGTTGCCACGCTCCAAAGTAACATATGAACTGTAGCGAGAGAAGGTTGCCTTTTAAGCTGCAGGCTCCATTTCAAGCCCAAGGTGAGAAACCTCCATGAAATGACATAATTTGCAAACTGAAATTATGTCTTCAAGAGAGGAGGAGATTCTGCCACCAAAAGGCTGTATCACACACACATCCAGCTCTGGCTCTGCTCTGACACTCTGCCAGCAGCAGCCAGACCCCTCCGACACCAGGGTTTTCTCCCCACTTTGACAGGTGTGAGCCACTCTGAGACCTGGTGAAAAATGCCAAGCAAGACTCTCCTTATGTTAAACATAAAGTACATTGAAGCCCTATTTACAACTTGCTCAGGAAAAAAAAAAAAAGAAGCAAGACTTCACAGGTAGTAATGAGCAAATACAATTAAAAATGCAGACTAAACCAAGTGAGAAAGCAGGTGCCTTTTTCATACAGTATGTCTTCCTAGCCATAAACCAGATGAGGCATCTGTCATTCAGAACAGAATAAAGAAGGTTGGAGGCAAAAAAAAGCAACCCACAAAGGTCCATTTTACATCTAGAAGATGCAGGCAATAAAGTCATGACTCACCCTTAACAAGTTCATCTGCTATTTTGTGACTAATGCATTAAATCATATAATTCATGAATGTCCTACTCTTTAGGATTTTACTAAAAGCTGTTTGCTGAATTAGAGTCAGAGATAGCAAAACGAAGTGAAAAAGCAGGGCCCTTTAGAGAAGGGGAAGCAATCAGCACTAATGGATTTATTGTGCAGAAGCCCATGTCGTTGAAAAACCAGGCACGTACACACACATCTGGCTGCTTCAGCTGTTGGTAGTCATGAACACAGCTTGCTGATGCCAAACAAATACCCCTATCAATACAATCCTTTATTTATTAATTTTTATAATGTAAATCTCTAGATATTAGCCACAACTGTAGCAACAACAGAAAACAAACAGCTAGGGGTTTTCCAAAATAAAGTTAAATTTGAATGAAAGTTAGTCAAAGTCCACGCTAAACAACTTAGCCAATAAATTGGCAGGGTTTACCTGCTGAGTCGCAGAGGCACCGCTCCAACATTTGCAGTGACAACAGCTGGGTTACGCTTCCAAAAGATTCTTTCCCTTCCCGATGCACGACTCTGACCCCTGCGTATAGGACAGAAGCATGTGTACCTTTGTTACGGCATCTGCTCAGCACATTGTCACACCAACAACATATTTAAAGAAAATACAAAATCAGAGACACAGAAGTACCAAGTCTTCATCTACAAGACCATAAAAAGAAAAGTTTTGAGGAGGGTACAGGTGGTAAGTCAATACAAATTGTCAGAGTCTCACCTTAGGTAAATAAGCTAGTTCTTTGCCCCGCAACATAGACAAGCCAATTATGTTTAGAAGGGTGCATGTAGGAGAACTTTTCCTTGATGCCTGCAAGGAAAAGGAACAATGAAGTTGAATTCTGGATGCGGGTACTTGCCTGTCAGAATGCAATGCCAGAGGTCAGAATTTTTATCTTCCCTTCACTTTGTTCATTAGCACCTGGTACTTCTCCTGCTCTAAAGCTGTCCCTCTCAGCCACACCAATTCTGATGGGTTCATCACTAGTTGCATAATATCGGATTATCTTTCATAAAAACCCAGCTCTTGCATTTATGTGGTCAGTGTAGAAACTCCACTTCCCTTTTAAAAATTACCCATATCCTCAGAGTTGCAGCTCGAAGAAAAGAAAATGAAAGTGGTAAAGTCCCAGAAAACAGAAGGCTAAAAATAAGTTATCATTTAGTATTTTCAGAAACATTATGAATACTAAAGCTAACATCATTACTTTCTACAGGGAGACTCATTCCTGGCTTGTGGGCCCCTGGTATTATATGCAGAAGCTTAAGCAGCCTTCCTCCCCAGCAGTAAGCAGGAGCTAAATTGTTCTCCGTGTTCTGCGGCCAGTTGGCATCACACAAAACCCAGCAGGACTATTCTACCACAAAGACAGCTGATGACACATGTCCATTTTCTTAAAAATGAGAATTTACCATAAATATATATTTCCTTAAAATTTCCACATTGGTGAAGAAATAACAGGTCCTTTTACACTTCAGGTTTAGTTGTGCTTTTAAAATCCACAAGGTATCATTTTTTTGTTTGGATATTTCCCACCTTCCTCCCCACCCCACCCCCCCCGACTTGCCAGCACTGCTTGGCAGAGGTGATCACAGGAAGGCTTTCAGAAGATTTCAGCCTCTGGTCAGTACTTCTTCAATATAACACTATCTTTAAAAATCACATTCTTAAAAAACACACACCATTTTAGGGGGAAACCCTAGAAAAAATCAGTATGCTTACAAAGTTAATGTTGAGATGTGATCCCAAATAACAGTTTTTAGAAATAATGATTTCTAAATAATTGTAAAAATTCCTACGAATTGCACTATTATTCCCTGATTAACTGCGGCCACACCATGAATGAATTTTGGAAAAATTAATAGATTGTCAACTTTAATGGGAGAATTGTTGTTTTCACTGGTTTATTTGCAAGGAAATGGATTAGGAGCCTGTTTTGAAAGGACAAATGAGATCAGTTTACGCATTTCTTTTTCTTCAGACTAGAGGAGCTGTGTGGAGGCATGTCTTGCAAGCCTGCAGCATCTGTCTCTGAGTCTAGGCACCCACAGATTTTGCCACTTTTAGATCAGCATGGCACATTTAACACAACCGGATGCATCAAATGAAAGCAGGATATATTTGTTTCAGCGCAGAGTGGGTAGGTTGAGCTGAGATAAATGAAGCTATCATTCTACCCATGGTACATTTTAATGGTGTGCTATGCTTTGAATATAAAAGAAGACCTAGTTTACCCAACATTTATATAACATTTTTCCTCATTAAGAATTTATTAACAGTGTCATTGACACCGAAATCACAAGAAGGAGAGGGGAAAAAAAAACCCAAGTCCATTTAAAACCACTAATTAGCTGGGCAACCTCATTATACATTCGCAACAGCTCTTGTCTTCTTGGGGTTTCAGTGATCAGCTGTGGAAACACACACACACTGGAATATATTAAAAGAAGGAAGAAGCTTCTTTGTGCTTCAAAAAAACCCCTTGAAGGTGGAAAAATCCTGTGAAGGTATGGAGTACATAAACCTGCCCAGTCAAAACCGTGTTTAGTTTTCCTGAGGAGCATTTAAAACACTGAAAATGTCTCCTGCTGCTACATGATTTACTTCCCTGATGAAGAACACGGAGTGCTTTCCTGAATCGCAGCCATGCAGGGTTTTACTGCATACTGAAACTCTTTGTTCCATTTACAATTATCCGATAGGATTTGCGGCTTTGGCCTCTGTTCCCCCTGAAGAGAACGGGAGCCATGTTATTATTTCAAGGAGATGCAATTGTCGGCAGCTTTTCCATCCATAGCAAACACATACATGCAAGAACATGCCACCTTAGGCTCAAGCTAGAAATTAAGTGTACGGGAAAGCAGTCCATCTTTAATTGCTCCTTACTTCCTGCTCCCAGTGAAGACAGCCACTCCTAACGCTGACTGCAATTTCCCTTTTTGTCTTAAGACATCAGCTCTCGTGCCGCTCCTACCTCTACAGAGAGCCAGGTGCAGTTACAGGTCCTGTGCTACTGCCTGAGTCGGGAGGAATTTTAACCACCTGAGGGCCTCTGAAGGACAATGAACTTGATTCATTTTCCTCTGAATAGAGGGTGACTGGTTCAGTTCCTTTGTACACCGCAGCTGAGGCAAAGTCGTAACTTCAGCCAGAAACCAACAGCCAGCTACTGCAAATCACACAATGCCCATATCATATGCTGCTTTTCATGTCATTTGAGAAGCGATCTGTTCATTCTATACCAGCGCTGGTGTCTTAGCTGGTCCAGGAGGTAGTTCCTCATAGCTTATTTCATGTCTCTTTCAGAGGGAACGCGAGTTACTATAATAAGATCCAAATCTACCTTCCCTCCCTTCAGATGATCACACTTTCCAGGAAACCTTTTTCATGTCTTCCCTTAGTAGTAACTGCAGATCAACCACTGAAAAAGTCTGAAATCCCATCTCTCCAGGTGAGACCATACAGCTGGCAAGTCACATCTACTCCAAGCATTGCTAATTCACAAGCAGGATTGGAATACAGGAAACATACGTGAAGGTGAAATAACCTCCAAAACCACAACCCTAACCACTGACCTAACTTTGTGACATCTTCCACAGGGAAGACATATCCACTCATTCCTCACTCATCGCAGACAAGACAGAAAGAACCATGTTTTGCTGTCCCAAAAAGCAATGTTTTGTACCCAAAGTTAGGAACTCTGGCTTTTAAAAGCAAGCTTGTGAAAGCGTTTACATTTACTGATATTATCTAATTCGTTAAATACTAACATCAGAGGCTCAGAGAGCTTGTCCATCTGCGGGGTTTTTTTAAATTCGATTGCAAACTACCCATTTTTTTGGCTGAAAAATATTTAAGTAGTGCTTTTTAATATAAAACTTTCCCTAGTTATTTTTTGAATGAAAGTATAAGAGCTGAATTTGGCTTCTTTTCAAAGAGAGTGTTGGTTTCTTTTCAGAGAACAGAAATTCTGTGAGCAGTATTATACATCCTGTTCCTGACAAACATAGCATCCCTGCCTAATAATGCAAGTAAATATTTGGCTTTGATCTCTTCCACCTTCTGTTGCTCTATAGGTAATGATGTTGGGTGTTTTCACTGATAATGTATGAAATCTGCAAGTCTGTTTTTTGCAAAACAGAAAGCAGCTAATTAGGATTTTGCTGCCTTTCATATTTGCTTAGCATTTTCAATTATGAATTTTCAATTTACTTGAACCAAACACTCTGTGACACACCTATTCTGTATGGGGAAAAGCCCCAGACTGGCTCCCTGTAGATGACTGTCCTGATCCTGAGACTGTCTAGAACAACTGCCTCATCTCCAGCCCCATTATTTTTTCTTATTAGTGGGAAGGGAGGAGACCTACATTTTATTGAAAAGGGAAAGAAACTAATCTAAAATGCTTCATAAACTGTTGCTACTTTCTGTCATGAAGAACTCAAGGTTATTACAGTTGTTTCGTGTGTACTGACAGAACTGCTTATGTTGGTACCATGCTTCTGTTACAAACTCAGCAGATTTTAGGGTTTGTTTTACAAACACATTTACTTCCAATTGCTAGCTTGGTCCACAAAATAGGATATGCTGCAAGTGCAACTTCAAAAAAAAAACCAAACCCAACTCCCCAAAAAAACCCCAAAGTGAAAAGAAAAACAAAGCAAGGAAAGAGCGTTTTGCAGTCAAACAAACAAAAAAACCCCAGTATGCATTAACTGGTGTGAGAAATTTTGCCATTGAAAAATCAATTAGCTGTTCAGAGGAAAAAAGAGTAACATCTATTCACAAGAGGGGTTAAAATGCTTTGGAACATTGAAGAGAAGAAACCAGACACGTTATTTTGTCAAGAAGACTGGCTCCTGATTGTGCCCAGTAACGTCTTGCCAGTAACGTCTTGCCTCAGAGATGCCTGAGGACTGTTGAATGTAAATGCACAGGCAGGCGTACTGCTAAGTCGTCCTGTACTTGAAAGGCTTAGACCGAACTTCCACCGCTTATCAGGTCAGTAATATGTGAACTCTGCCTGCGTCGTCTGAGAACACCATGGCCAACGCGACCACAGAAATTGCTCAGGCAGGCAGTTAATCTTGCCATCTAAGTCAAAACCCCCAAAAGTTTGAATCCAGAGCTGGCTAACAACAGCAAGTTGGGGTGAACTCCTAAGTGAGGTCCCTAAGAGGAAGAATTAACCAAAACTGAAGACAAAGACCCTGCTAAGATACTGAGAGGAAACCTAGGCAGTAGGAAAGCCATTCTGAAGTGCAAAGTTTTCTGTTCATTAAACCTTCACTACAGTGACCATTTTAATATAGCCCCTTTAACAATTTTATATATCCACTAACAAGGAGGAGTAAAAAATCATAGTATTGTCATTTAAAAAAAAAAAAAGACAATCACAGAGTAGTTTTCGATGAATGAAGCAGTAAATACACACCCTCTCCAGAGGTACAAGCCTGTAATGGTGTAATCTCTACTGGAGAGAGAAGGAAAAACAGGAAAACAAGGAAAGCATGAGAACAAGGTTTTATCAACCAGAGTTTTTAGAATATTGTGGATGAGATATGAAGACCTTTGACTGTGAATTGTTCCTTTAAACCCAGCATGAGCAATGGGCACAATTCTGCTTTTCTGTGCACCAGCTAGGTGCACAGGAAGCCACTCACTTCATTTCACTCGACTGATTAGACTATCTCTGCAGAGAACATGGCTTGATCAAATGTGAGTCACCGTGTTTGCCTGCTGCTGTCAGCCCCAGAAGGAAAGTCTCATAGATGCTGAAATACCTGGAGCTGCTGAAGAACCATGGTTGGTGAAAAATGTTGAACCTTAGAGACACAATATGGTTGATCCTGCTATTTCACACAAGGTCGGGGAAGAGAGGCAGTACACTCCAGAGGGGCCAGTTAGAAGCAAAGATACAGATGTGCTGATAATGGTCTTCCCAGCAGAACAGGGGCAGACTGGCAGCACAGAGTATAGAAGCTCATTTTGCAATTATCTATGAGCTCCCAGGCTTGTCCTCACTGACCCACTAGCAGTGGTTCCGCAGTACTGCTCCATCACCACAAGATTCAGCTGAAGAGGTCCCTACACCCAGACAGTCATCCCTTCTCCTGTATAAGGTGAAGCTGTGTCACCAGCTCCGGTTCCCTCAGACACAGTTCAGAATCCAATCACACAAACAGCTGAATCAGCTGCAGCAGGGAGAGAGAGAGGAATATTTTAAAGCAGATTTGTCATCATGTTTGTAACATGAGGGTACAGTCTTATCTACTCTGCAGTGTGACTCTGTGCAGCTCTAGACTGTTATTGTGTTGACACTCTCACCTGACAAGCTAACTCAAAATGAGTTTGCTTGGATAGCAGTTTATTTGAATTAGCACTGCAATGAAAGCAAGCACTCCAGTGCTATCAGTAAGCTTTCATTCTCAAGCACAAAGTACACTGTGAGGAGTACACATATTTTATTAAAGCTTAAAACTCCTTTCTCTTCCTGTATTCCACCAAAAGTATTTGCTTTACCCACAAGCTTTGGACTCCATTTTTATTTACTGTGAGCCATTAACTCTTGAGGTTTTACTCACTGCACAACAGATGATAACATTGAATGTGTTATGCCTAACAGCCTGAGCGCCGTTAAATCAAATTACAAAGACCTCAGGAAAAAAAAAGCTGGTTAAATACTCATGGCAACTAATGCTATTAGTTGATGCCAAACTATTAGTCCATGCCAGACCATTGAGCATGGACTGATCACTACAAATGGAGTTGTGTAGTTACAACGTAGAGGAACAACCTGATTCTGCTGATCACTCAACGTCCCTTATGTATGAAGCGATTGCAGTAAAGTACTCCTACTTCATAAAAGAATGTCTTTGTAAGAGATACTGGAACTAAAAACAGTTTACATATAGTTGTAAAAGAGGAAAGTATCATGATATATAACAAAAATATATATATAAAACTTGTCATGCTTTAGGAGAACATGACCTGCACCTAAAATGAATAGCTTCTACCCATGACATATGTGAACAGCAGTTGAAATCACCATGCAGACTGATTCAATATACATCAAATCCACCACAGACTCCAAAGGGTTGCCTTCCATCCCTTTTCAACCAGGCAAATCAGTGTTTCTCTATTCTGGTGAAAGCACACAGGGGCCATGGCTCAAGTGAAGGACAAAAAAAGCTTCTTCAAGCTCTCTTCCCTATGTTACAATGTAGACAGGGAAAAAAAAAATCACAAATGCTGAAAAAAATATGAACAAACCTTGAAATGCTCAGAAAACACTGCTTCTGCATGTGTGATGCATTATACCTGTAAACATGACCCCAGAGTACTACTCAGCTGGACTTCTGTGAGAAAATGTAGTGAAGCTGGAGAGGAAGTCTGAAGGGTCTGAAGAGGTCACAAGGGCTAAAGAGGCCATTATTTTTCTGGTCTCAGATAGGGATGCTCAGAGTGAGAAGTACAGCCAGAGGACAGTGCTCTGTCCCTGTCTGAATCCAGTAGGATTTTTAACCCATACAACAGAGACAGTGAGTCTGCAAGATGGCAGGCAAAGGCGCCGCCCAGGGCACTTCAGTTTTCTGCATACCAAAAGTCTTGCCATGCTGCTCAGCAGTTCTGCCAGCTGACAGTCAGACTGCTTCCTGATACCTGCGAGACAGCCATGTGTGCAGAATCAGGTGGATTGCAAAGGTCTCAGCTGTGCTTGTGAGTCCCCAGCAAGTGCCACGGGACTCAAGAATTAGGCAGGTGGAGCTTCACATGCCTTAATTTCTGCTTTAATGTTGAATAAAATAAATACTTTTCAGCAAGGAAAAAATGTCGCTTTTGTGTTTTTGCTTGGCACAACTATCCTTGCCAAGGTTGGACACCCAAGGCCTTCTTTTACAAATGCATACTCAAAAGACAGCAAGAGAAAGGATAAGCGGTGTCGTGTCTCCTAAGAGAGGAAGGCTGCAGCAGAGCTCCCATCAAAGGCCGCCGAGGGTCTGCTCTGCTGGCAAGTGACAAGTCTCCAACAGCTCAGTGGGGTTTGTTGTGTAATTTTCTTCTGGCCATGATGTTTCCGTGGTGTGCACAGCTGCATATTAACCACTAACTCGTTTCATGTCATTGAACAGGACGAAGTGGATAACAACCCTCTCCTTTTGCATTCTTTATCTATACTAATGGGAATGTGGAGTTAGACTATCTGTGAGGCAGCTTGCTTTCAGCCACAAGAGGAAGCAGAAGAAACGGTCTTACACTATAAACCGGTGTGTATATATATATAGTGTGTGTGTATATATATATATAGCCAACCCCTGCCACCCAATATAGGCAAACTGTGCCTTGAGATAAGAGCACATTTCTGAAGAAATCCCACAAGACCATTTTTGAAGAGGTGTGAGTTCACAATGTCTAACTCTCCTCTTCCTTTCTCTTTGTGCCCCATAACTGTGTATACCACCACTGACATTTCCTGACTATCTGCAAGCAGATCTGCACACAGACAACTTTTTAAATTGAGGTTTCAGATGAATATCATAGCAAATGTAATTTTTTAGATCAGAAGAAATAAACCAGATTTGAAACAATGTATGAGAAATACTAAAACTTCAGCAATTGGAAAAACAGAATATTACTCAAGAGGAAGTTTTCCTGTAAGGTATTGAGCCAAATTACTAATGACATACATAGATGAAGAGAAGACCCTGATACAACTCACTACGTCAGTATCACATATATAACAGATTGCTGTGTGATTTACCTTCGGTCAGCTCTCAGGATGAGACCTTAATAACAGGAGTTGTTTGTACTTCTACACAGACAGGAAATAACTGGTGATGCTTCCACAATTGTTAAAGGTTTTCCAGTACCCAAAGTACACATTTGAGGCTGCTGCCCTCTACCACGGGAGGACTTCAGAAAGGTTGTGTTGTGTGTAAAGAAACTTTCACTGTACTACCTTTGAAGTCAGTGTCAGCATTTCCATTTTTCTCTGTAGAAATGACAGGTAGGCCATTTTTATTAAAGCACTTCCCCTCCAAGTTGAATGTTTTAAAAATAAATGCTAAAATGTAAAAAGGTCAAAAAGCCCCATGCTTTATGGACTAAACCAATCCCAGTTCCCAATGCTTAAGGAGAAGACCATAATAGAAATGGGTTACCCCACATACATCTATTGATGCTTCACTACTTACAGCACCCACTGTCAGGGATGGAACAATGGAATAAAGGGGCAACAGGACTGAACCTGGCATGGCAACTTTCCATAAAGGCTTTGCATGCATGCGAAGTTTCACCAACAGCTAGTGTAAATTGGTGTCAGTGACATCATACAGCCATAAATGATGTCCATCAGGCTGCCTGCTTTCCTGCAGACACACCATCTGTTTCAGTCAAGGGTGCTGGAGGCTTGAGTCAAAGCTCAAAGTTACTGGAGAGATTCCCACAAATCTTTGACTCTGTGACTCATCTGTAGCTTATACAATGCACAAAATGTCAGGCTCACAAACTGCACTGTGCAAGCATAACAGCTACAGCTTAAACAGCAGACAAAGCAGCAGTCAGCTCTCTCACACCAACATATGCCAGGATTTGATCTACTGGAACTATCACAGCTGCTGGATGTATAGCAGGAGTAGGAAAGAGGGTGAGAAAACTCTGAACTGATACCTTTTACCAGGACGACTTCAGGAGACGACAAGTCTCAGAGTCAGAGCAACCAGTACTGGTTTTTTATCTCTGGGGTGATACTATCATCAGTGGGGATGATGCGCCTAAAAGGAAACACATGGGCCACAATGCCTGAGGAAATCAGACACCATGGGTGAGGTGGGAGGAGAGAATCTCTGAAAGAACACTAAGAGTAGGCAGAGTTCAATGGCATTGAGTAAAATGGGAGGATGACAAAAATAGCCAGCTATATCTACGGATTCAAGTTGCCTTCCTTAAGTAAAGATGACAGCATTCTTCTCTCCCATGATTATATAAAGGGACCCAGTTCCCTGCATGGGAAGTCAGTGTGAGTCACTTGTGCAGGCTGCTGAGAAGTACATCCCCAGGAGACCTAATTATCGCATATATCATAACGAGCTTGCAGAAGAGGTTTTATAAACACCTGCCACTGTTTCATTATCTCCAGTTCAGGAAACAGAACAACTGTCAGCCTAAATGACATAGTCTGGTATTTTCCACTAATTCTCAAAATAAAGAAACAAGGAGCAAGTCTTGATAACACCTTGGTTTCAAAGTTATTTTCAGGTGAAATGTATATTTTAAAAATTATGCTAATTTTACCTCCAGTTCCCCATAGGAACATGCAGCAGTTAGAAGCTCTTCTCTCACTCTATGGAAAAGAAGAAGAGAGAACCAAAAGGGCCCCAGGCCCCTGATTTCACTCTTGGACTTGCATAAAAGAAAACACTTCCCCAGTGCTAATTGTTCAGCAGAAATCAAATAGGTGAAAAATAGAAAATCTGATTGTATAAAGCCAGCAGAACAGAAAAGAAGTTTTACTAAGGCTGATGTTTATGTGTTGCACCCCATAGATTAAAAAGTCTATTGGCCTAAAATTGAACATGGCTGGAAAACAAATCTATGACTACAACCTGTCCAGTCTACAGAGGCTTACGCAAATTTTTATTTATATTTATATACCTTTAAAGCACGAGCCTGGTTGTGATTTCATCAAGACCCTTGAGTGATCAAATCCTTTTATTGATCAAGTACTGAACACGAGCCTCATATGGCAACCAAGATCTGTCCCAGCATTAGCAGCGGTAGAGGCTCTATGACAACCAAGAGCGTTTGGCTCTTTCCCCAAGGAACTGCAGAGAAGGGCACCAGCTCTTCTCTCGCTTTGCATTTTCTTGTCCTGCAAAGTAGAGACATAGACACAAAATGTTTGTTCTTACATTCCTGTTCCAGGAGAAAGATTGAGAGGCTAGAGGCAGTGAAAAAGGACTTCAGAAATCAGGGAGATGGAAAATGAGGGGGAAATCTCAAGCAGAACACCTAATCCTGAAACAACACTGTAGGATTGGCAGCAGACTTTTTCTGGATTAGTGATTATTTATGTGCCTCATACTCAAGAAATCCCTTTTCCTGAGGGACTTTCCTTGGGTGGGAGAGTAAGAAGTTTTCGTGTGAAACTGCTTATCTCCGTAAGCAGTCTGCAACATACTGAGGTAACCACATCCCTCACTAGGTACAGCCTACTGCAAAATATGGCTGTGATAAATACTTGCATTCATCTTCCTTATCTTGTATCAGACAATGAGGGACAATTATTATATTGTTATTGTTATTATTACTAATAACAATATTACAACTACCATAACTAATCACAATAACTAATAAACTAATAATTAATTAAAATATTAATAGCAATAAGTTATTACTACTAATAATAATAATAGAAAATAAAAAGGGAATATGGATCATGTGATTTTTCCAAGGCTGACAATTTTTCTGAGTCCATTGTTCTGTGCAGACCTTCCTTTTATATACTTTCCTCAAAACATGTCAGAGAAAGATGCAGCTACATACCTGTCCCCTGTACAGCTTGCCTTTTAGGCAGTACAGCCTCAGACATGCACATCAGTCCTCATTCTGCAGAGCAAGGCAACAGAATGGATTGACTCGATTGGCTCAATGCCAATTTAAAAAACACAATCAAGTTGATCTATTTGGTTTTCATAAGCTTCAGCATCTGGACAATTTTATCTTTTTAACACTTCACTGACTTTCATACAGTAGCAAAACAATTCAAGAAAGTAATGCAGCAAAGCTCGAACTTAGTATATAAACAGAACAGAAAATACAGCCAAGGACTATGATGGCTGTGGATACCACCTTTTACTGATGGTTGCTTTAGAGTGAGCGATGTTACCTTGAAAAAACACCGAAATGAACAAAACACACTGTTTGCCTTTTGTGTTGTCCAAACACTCTTAGGACTCTTCCCTATATCCTTATATTCTGACCACGTACTAGTGCAAATGAGAAACTGCTCCAAAGAATCAGTGGGTGTTAAATGGAGTAGGCAAAATGAGAATTAAATTCAAAAAAAGCAGTAGCTGTATATACCCTTAGAGCATCTGTAACACAGGAACGTATGGTGTCCTTCCAAACACTGTTCATGGGCGAGAGTTAAACTCTACTTCCATTTTCTTACAGACTTACAATCCAGCAAATACAGAAAGGCATTTTCCCAGTTCCAGGAGACTCACTGGTTAAAGCAGGTTTGCATACAATTCAGATCTGGCCTTCTCCTTTGAATAGCATTAGTAGGTCTAAAATGCCATCATTTAAAAAGATCCCAGAACTGAAGTTTTATTCTGCACTGAGTAGAAGGGATCTGAGACCCTTTGTTATATTTGTTACTGCTTACCCCATCCACCTGCTTCAAAACTACCTGGGAAAGCACTGCCATCAGACATTATCTGGCCAAAGTGGAAGAACTCCAAGTCCCATCAAACATATAGCACTGGTCACACCTAGTATTTTGTGACTGTATTTATAGAACAGGGATATGGAAACATTTAATAAAGGAAAAAACACCCTCTTATTATGGCTTGACCAATTCAGAAATTAGAGAGTCTATACTCACACTGCTCAAAGGATTGTCTGATGTGGCATGTCTAAGGGAAGAAGCCCGGACCTGAATTTCCCCCTTAGTCCCAGTTTTCTAATTTTAATATTATTTTTGCCTCCAGCCTGCTTCCTCAGCGGAAGAGATGTAATGACAGAGGACACTCAGCTGAGCTGGGCTGGGCATGCCTGGGATGACGGATGATGGGACTCGTTGCCAAAAGCTTGCATGCACTGCAGCAACCTCACAGAAAAACCCTTTGTATGAATGCCACAGTGTGAGGCATTGCCTGGATGAGGCTTTTCCAGAACTAAGCACAACATCATGGCCCCCCGTGTTCAGGAAAAAAGAATTCATGTCAGAAGGCATGCAGGGAAAGATGTCAGGAATCTAAAACTATCTTCTAGGAGGAGACTAAAACAGCTTAGCTTGTTTTATCTAACGAAGTTGGGGGGTTGGGGGGTGGGGGGCATATGATCGCTTTTTTAAAAAACATTGGAAAGAAACACAAAGAAAGGGAAAGAGCAGTTTAAGCAACAGCATAATGTTGGTACACGAACACATGGCTGTGAACCAGACATATAAAAATTTAGATGATTATTTCTACCCATCAATAAAGTAATGCTCTGGAACAGACTTCCAGGCAGGAACAGTGGTTGCAAGGGCCTAATCAGTTTTAAGATGAAGCTTGATAAATCTGATAAAGGGATATTAGGGCAAGGCTGCCTGCAACAGCAGACAACTGGACTCCCTGTTTTAGGAGACCCCTCCAAGCGCTAAGCTCCCAGGCAAATGTGGCAGTAGTTTCTCATGCTATGAATACTTCCTAAGCAGTATATTGAGTCCACTAAACTCTCTGCAGTATTTGGCTTAGAAATGTAAACTTAATTCATGTCTAGGCTTAAAAATGTTACTATTTCAAAGTGCCATATATAAAAGGCCTTTTGCATAGAGGAGAAAATTGAATGACACCTTAGTGTCAAGACAGAATTACCTCTGATTTTCCCAATTTGTATCATCCCTTATCCTCAGATACTTAGATAACCCTGTTATTGTAGTTTATCTTGCCATTATTATTTTGCAAGGTGCTAGCGAGTACCCTCATTATATTGTGGCTTGAATACAAAACATTTAAAACCTTTTCTACAAAGGGGTCAATTTATTAATTAATTAATAAAGCATGCTGTAATGCCCAGAACTACTCCATATGAAATAGGTTGTAAATCAGGGACAGAAGACTACACAGGGAATTTGGAACTTCTCCCTGAAATGCTGGAGTGGAAAACCAGCTCAGCCGGCTATCTGTGTTGTTGAATCCCTGACTCAAGGACCAGTGAAGATCCTCCAGAAGGAGGGCATGTTTTCAAATTTTTATATTTTTGAACCACATTCCTGTTCAGTTGGCTTAGCTACTACAATAGCCTTACAAGCCCTGTCGATGGAGGAAGGCAGCTGAAAAGCTTGGGAGACTTGAAAAGTCAAGGTGATGTAAGGTGGGACAGTATTCATTCCAACTGCTTCTTGATAAGCACATTGGTCAGTTCCGAACAGGCACCACCTTCTCCTAAGGAAGATTTGGGATTTACTTTTTTGGTTTTTCCCCAGAACTGGAACAAACAATTGGAGATAGGAGGTTTACCCTCTGAAAAAATATCTTTTGCAAAGATTCAGCGTCAGCTGAGTCACAGATCTGGACCTGCTCCCACAGTCTGTTCCAATGGCTTCACTGTGCTCCGGTGTGGCCAGGTACTCCCTGCTGGACCAAGCCTGTGAGGCAACGCTGGCACCCCAGGACACTGCCTGGCATGGTCCCAATGGGCTGGCAGGCAGATGGGCTGACTGATGCATGCTGGATGAAACAAAATTAACCTGTTGGGAATTGTTGCATGCATGATTTAGAGGAATTACCATTTTTACAACAGGTCACTTTGTTGGAACTTTGTTTCCATGGGGAGGTATTTAACAAGCAGATCACTGACTAGCCCCAGCGTTACTGCTGGCTGTTGCCAGTACAGAGCAGAACTAAGGTTTTCACAGGTCTGAGCTTCCCTCTGCCTGCACCGTTTGAGTACCTCAAATTGAACCTTAACATTGGCATTCATAATGCCTTTGCTCAAGAAAAATTTCTGCAATTGCTGTGATACATATTACTGACAGAAATGAACTTAACTCTATTTCAGTAAGATTTGCTGTGAAGCACAGAACTGTCAAGGGACCCATATACTAAAGATTGTGTAGGGCCTAGATGCTTTAATGCAGTCATCTCAGTAGCATGATAGCAGCCAAGAGCTCTAAGGTATTTTAATAAAACGATGGCAGCTTCCTTAGAATAGCTGTTTTCTAGTAACCCAGAAAGTCTCTTTGGCACAGTGCCATCCCAAGGGGTACGCCTCACCACATTTAGCCAGATGACAGTTCATCTCTGTTCTGCTCTTTTATTTCCAATGGGAGGAAAAGGGCTGCACTCCCAGAGCTGGCCGCTCGTCTTTTTTGTTTTATTTTCTACTAACGTTTTACCTTCTGAACCTTCTGTGCTTCCTGGTACTACCGTTCGAATACTCAACCACCACAGGTTTTACAGGGGACTGGCAAAGTTAATGCCTTTGTAGCCTACGCATCACAGCAGAAGTTCTGCAAGTCCAAGCCCTGCCCAGCCTCTCCCCACCCCAAGCCCACCCTGACTGGCAAGCTCTCGGCTGGCGCAGCGACGTGCTGTGTAGACACACTACCATCTAGTGGTAACTACTGCTCCCACCCGCCTTCCGTGGGACAATTCCCTGTTGGCATGGGTCCGTTCTCAGACTCCTGCACTTCATTTTCAAGGTGAAGTCCTGAGAAATACCACTGCTGATGCTATGCCCAGCCATCGCTCGTGCAGCACCTTCAGGCTGCTGCTTTCTCGCTGATACTGCTCTTTCAGCAGGCCACCGTGGATGACGGCGTCGATTCTCACCATCACTTTTTTGCAATCTGGCTGTCCACCCTGCAGAGAGAGTTCTGCCCAAACCACCAGTCCTTCCCTCCACCACAGACCTACAGCAGACAGGGCTAACCCCGCGAGTGAGCAGAGGTGTTTAAGTACTGCCTCGGTACAAACTGTTGCTGCCTGGAGCTCAGCTCTCCCTTCCCAGGGGTTAAGCAGCCAGCTGGGCTGTTGATCTGCCAGATGGATCCAACCTTTCAAAGTGACTCTGGCTCCTTTGGGACAACTCCAGCTGCACCCACTGGCTTCCCAGGCAGACACCCTGTGCCAGCCCTCAGGAACAGCACCTTCAGCCCTTCACTCAAAACCACCCAGCTTCAGGGGGCAAAAGGAGGCACCAGGAAACACCTTCACAGGATCACAGAGTGGTTTGGGTTGGAAGGGACCTTAAAGACCACCTAGTTCCAACCCCCCTGCCATGGGCAGGGACACCTTCCACTAGATCAGGTTGCTCAAAGCCTCATCCAGCCTGGCCTTGAACACTTCCAGGGATGGGGCATCCACAGCTTCTCTGGGCAACCTGTTCCAGTGCTTCACCACCCTCACTCTGAAGAACTTCTTCCTGATGTTCAATCTAAACATCTCCACTTTGAATTTAAACCCGTTACCCCTTGTCCTGTCACTACAGGCCCTTGTAAAAAGTCCCCCCCAGCTTCCTTGTAGCCCCTTCAGGTACTGGAAGGCTGCAATAAGGTCTCCCTGGAGCCTTCTCTTCTCCAGGCTGAACAAGCCCAACTCTCTCAGCCTTTCTTCAAAGGTGCTTTCTCAGCCATCTTCAGCTGAAGGAGGGCTCCTTGACTAACACAGTACTCTCAAAAGCAGTTCTACCTCTCCTCTGCTTTTCAGGTCTTGGTCCAGAAGGTGTGGGAAACATACTAAGCTAAGGGCACTGTAACAGTTTAAAGACTACAAATTTCTGAATATTTGAGAATGCTATGGCCTTATTCTGATGCTAAACATGCCCTGAGAAACCAGAGAATAGGAGGTACAAGAAAATGCTCTCGCAAAATACAGAAACTAAGAACATCCCACAGAAACCAAAGTGTCACAGCAGGCCAAAACATCAGATCCGATTCTGCTCCCCTGATTTACCAGCGTGAACACACAGTTGCAGAGCACTCCCATTTGCTACTGAGATGAGGTATGCAAGTACTGACCTTAAATATTTCCCCACTGACTAAAGTTCATCCTCTTTGCATTTTGTTCACTAGCTAGCAGGTTTTAAAACTGAAAGTGTAAAAGAAGCGTTAACTCTCCCACCAGCGAAAATATGTGGTGGGAACATGCAATAGTGCAGAGCTCTAACCTCAACATTCCTTGGAAGGAAAGTAGAGAATTCTCTGCAAAAGCTCTTGACATTTTATTTCAGCTGGTTTTGCAAATTGGCCGTTTTTCTTTCTTTTCATCCAAGGATCACAGCCCACTACTTGGGGACTGTAGTGAAGTATGGGCCAATTATTGTTTAGCAGCTCTTTATGTAAAGTATTTCTAAAAATTGATGGATTGCCTTTTTGCATACACTGTGTAGGAATGCTTCCGCTTGTGGAATCCTTTACAAAGGTGAATCCTTTTCAATTTCCCAGATACTGTACTGGAGTGGAGGAGAAGAGAAACAGCACTTCACATTCAAAATGCTGTACTGACCTTAATTACAATCCATTCTAAACACATTAATAGATAGCTTTCTCCATCACTTATACTGGATTATGTCAAAAAATTACTTAAAATTCTAGACTGAACCTATTATTTATGTCTTTGTCCCATGGCCACTATATGTATGTTACCTTTTAAGCCTGTTGTTCCTCATTTTGTATGACTAACTTCCTTACGTGATTTTTACTGCTGCATTCAGGTAATCTCACAATGCTTAAACCTTGCCTGCTTCAAAAACCGTGCCTGCAGGCCTTCACACAAAAAGCAAAACATCAGTCATGGAGAAGTGTTGTTAAGCCCTTTCACTACATCCTACAGGGTTGGAACACAACACCCAACTGCCCATCTGAAACCTCCCCGTTTTTTCTGTGCAAACACTCCCTCCAACCAGCCATATCACCACACAAGTCTCTAAGAAGCGCTTGTTAAACCTGTCATCCAAATTGTTAACCCCCTGCTCTGGCAACTCATCTACTTGCTGATGCAGAGGACTCTTCCTCAAACTGTCATGGTAGCCACCTTGATTCTTCCTCTTACCATCCCTAACTTTAACCCTTTCCTGTTGTCTCTGGTACTGATCACTTGTCCGTTCTTCAAAAACCTTCACAGTCTAGTTCTACCCTAACAAAAGGCTGACTTTCTACTCCTCTTCCTTCACTTTCACACTGCTTCCCATGTTATCCCAGAAAAATCTTCCTCTTGCAAGTCACTAGCCTCACTACTGGTAGGCTAATGAGTTCCTCTTAAAAAGCATGCCCTTCCCTAATGTATCCTGGCAACTCCAACCCAGTAACAGAGGTAAGAAGTGAGGCCTAGGGACACAATTCTTATGGCCGGTTTCTGCTCCTTTACTGCAGATCCAGCCCGCTCTCTGGGCTCACCTAGCCATCACACATCCTGTTTCAGCCTATCACCCTCCATGGATGGTGATGCCATTTTTCTGCTGTAATTGTTTTCTCTCATATCCATATACACACAGGGTGGAATTTAAGTAAAAGCAAATCAGAAAAAGCTCTTCATTGCTTTAAGTTTGACAACTGTTTTTATAGGGAGCAAAGATATGCTGATAAAGCATTGTTTCCCATCTTTAGAGAAGGGTTGTGAAGAGCTCCACTTGTTTAAAAATGCAAAAGGGCCAAACATTTCCCTCCTTCATCTCCATGAATCTGGCCTTACCCCCTACCTATCTTAGTGAACAGCTCATGCACGGGAGTAAAGGTCTTGCACCGTGGAGGAACAGACAGACTGACTGAGACGGCAGCAGAGCTGTAGCTCACTACTGTCGCTGCCATCGGAGCAGCCAAGGTGGTCAGACCTATGCAGCCTTCGTCCCCATCCACCACCCCACATCAGACCAAGGCTCCATCTGCCCTGGTTCTGTCAAACAGCAATTCTGTAAGCCTTCTCACACTCATGGTCTAAGGTTGATCCTGACAGCAAAACCACGAGGTAAGAAGCTATTCTCTCTCCAGTCTTAAAGCAAAAGAACTGAGAAAGTTGTATTAACTTTCTGTCACAAAACTGCCAACAGAAAAGGTTTGGACACACATGGGATGCTCAGCACTCTCTTCCACTCCTGACTTACATAACAACTAAGACACTGATACTTCTCAAATTGCCAATTATTTCTTCTCAGGCATTGTAAAGTTCTACCATGCACAGCCTGCAATTCTGCACACCACTCAAGCAGAGCATGCACCCACAGAAGACAGCAGAGCAACACAGACAAATCAGACAGGCCCCTATGCCAACTCCCAACAATAATCAACTCAGTGACCCTTGACCTGTCACTCTAACAGGTACTAACAGCTGAACCTCTCACCTTCCTCCTCTCTAACAACCTCTGCTCAGCAGGTGCCACACACTCTCTTAAATGCAGAGCAGCAGCTTCTAATCCACGGTCACTTCCTTTTCACACCTGTGCCCTTAAAATCCATTTCCTCACAGCTGTTTGTTCTAAAAAATCACAGCTTCCTGCTAATCTGTCTTCTTTCAAGCAACAGGGACCTCAGTGTCTTCACTTTCGTGTCAGCTCAATCGGTTCACCGAGTTCCTCTGCCAAAAGCAGCATAAGCTCATTCAAAGTGCTGGCAGCAAGGCTGGGTGCAGTGACGTTGGCTGCTGGATGATCCCACAAGGACTGGCTGGGTATGGGCTTTCATGGGTGTCTTGTAGGAAAAAGTAAGGGAGCATGCTGGCAGCACTGGGCTCTTTGCTACCTCATGCTTCAGAGACTTTCCTGGTGGTAATAGGACTATTTAATAGTAGGATTTAAGATAATCCATTTGTGTTTCCTATATCAAGGAACAAAGAGGCTATATTTTAAGAGGTTTTTAGTAAAGATTCACTTGACCTATGATACTAAATAGAGATTTTAGACTTCACTAGTCACATGGATCTCAACTTCTCATCTGGTTCATTAGGGACACTGGATAAGGCAGGGCTACATCTACTGGGTTTTCTCATATATAACTTTTGATGCAAGATCTCTCATTTCTTCTGCTTTTATGCATACAACCTGCCTGTTTTAACACATTTACTTGAAGGCAGAGGTTCATGTCTCGAGCATTCTGTGCATAGCCTAAAGCTCTGGTAAAGTATAAGGATCTTTTCATAAAAGAGAATGAGACCCAGCTGTGAAGTTTCAAATTTCAGCCCCTCTCCAAACTCCATGCATTGGACTGGAGTTCACAATTCCTAAACTCCACTTTCCTATTTGGATGCTGTAAATTAATAGCTGGTCTGTTCTTTGGGACAGCTCTTTTTTGTTGTCAGCAGCTCTGATAGGAGATGCCAATTTAAGACCTTTGGGCTTCAAAACAGTGATCTTGTCTTTCACTGAGCTATTGAAGAGTGAATGACACAAGATAAAGGAATTGAAACACATTGCTAACAGGTGTCATCTATTCGTGTGGGGAGACAGCTCCAGTGAGCAAGATGTGAACTCTGCATCAGCTTCCCATGCTTTAAAGAAATATGCATTTTAGAGAAGAGAGGGATGAATTTCAAATTTGCTACTCTTCAGTTTTACCTTCTTTCGATAAACATTCATTCCTGACTGACAGGCCTTGAAGACTTTAGGAGAAGAATGTACCTAGTACTGTTCTCAGTTTTAATACCTACTAATGATATATAACAGCTCTATAATTAAGGTGGAGATTTGTTCCTTATTTTCCAATTTGGTTTTATTCTACTGAGAAGAAAGCAACTCAAGGAATCCATACCATCAGCTGAGAGCCTCCACAACTCATCCACCATGCTCTGCTAGCCAACACAAAATTGGTTACTCAACATTCTGTTTGCACCAAGTAGAAGTTTTTAAAAAGTAATACTTTATTTACAAAAAATGGGCAAATGACACTAAAGCCTTAACAAATATTTGTTTGTATAAACAATGTCCAATCCAAACACTGAATTGTCTTCTGCATGTTTTAGATGCTGTACTCTCCAATAAGCTCAGAACAGCAGAACGCGTGAGGATTTAAGCATATATTAGGGAAAACCTGTGTTGTAAATACTAAGCAGTACTTTCCTTGCAAAGCTGTTCTTAAGCACTGCACTCAAATAGTCCACGCTTTTAAATCAGAGCAGACAGGATACCCCCACCAACACACAACCCAATCAAAAGACCCCACACACACCTCAGAACAAACTAATTTCAAATACACGACTGAATGCATGTATACATCAGACTACTCCTAAACAAGATGCTGATTAATCATGTTCACTGGAAAATCATTTCAGATGATAAAATACACTGGTGGTGGTTGCAATCTACTGGCAGATCATTTGAAAAGAAGCTGACTTTTAATTTCCTGAGTTTGTGAATCACTACAACAAATTTTTGGTCTGTGATCAAAGAAATATCTTCAGCAAGAAGATTCATTGTATTGCCCACTTCGAATAAGCCCGAGAATGGATCAGCACATGGCTGTAAATCAGATTATTTTTGACCTTCTGGCACTGGATGGTGTCCAGTTACATGATCTGTAACCACACCGGCATTAATCAAAAACCAACATCCAGAATTGTTGAATGCTTGCTCTTACAGCTTTTGCTGATATTTTGGGTAAGTTATTTCCCAGGGAGATTTGGCTTTTCAAGTCTTACTTTTGATCTCTGTATGATCTTTTAAACGGGGAACGATGAAGTCTTTGATGTGGATTCTTGCATAAACAGAAACAATGAACTACAGAGCACCTAACTGCAACCAAGGAAATGTGAGCCAGGGTTGAAGTAATGCAAAATATCCTTTATAAAAGTGGGGGGGAAACTGGAAGGAGAAATGCAAAGGGGAGTCCAGAGAGCAAACACCACCACCACTGTCTAACCCAGCACTTTATGACGACTGTAAAAGCCAGTCTGAAAAAAAAACCAAACAAAACAAAACCAAACAAACCAAAAAACCCCAACCCAAACCAAAAATGAAACCCTTCCTGTGTTTCAGAGAGCTTGGTAGGTGGTCTTGTACCTTTTCATTTGAGAGCTACTATAGAGCTCCACTTTTGTAAGGAAAACTGCAAGAAAAAGAAAGGGTACGACAGCACTGAAGAAATGTGGGATCCAGACACGAACGTGTACTGGAAAAGGGCATTTTCTCCTTGGCCTTTACTGCTCCTTTACCCGTACGGTTAAACATAACGGCAAGCAGAAAACTCGCGTTACTGCAATGCTTCACTCTGTTCACTGCTCCCCTAATAAATAGGGCACCAGGGGGCCTCAGTCACTCACTAGCAAGAAAACGAGGACACATTTAACTCTTTACTTACTGAATTAATACACTTCAAAGTCTTTATTTCGTAGGACTACAAACAATGTCTGCAAGGAAAAAGAGGAAGGAACAATGGAAAAGGAGCATTAAAGCTCAGCTATGCGGAAATCTGCAGTGAAATAACTCAAAAGGGTAACTAACTCGAACTCAGATTTACTGTTTGCATGGCAAGTCTCTGAAGGCACAGTTTCATGGTGGGAAAACAACCACCTCCCCACACTTACCAGTGTCATAAGGTGGAAAGACGTGATTTCAAATGGAATAAAAAAAAAAAAAGAACTCGTTTGAGACCTTTTGATCGGCACTAGTGACAGATAATGAGAGGTCTTTAGAGCTACCTATGCTGTTTGTGAAGGAAGCCCAAGCCGGGGATGAAACTCATTACTTCAGGGTTGTTTAGCTGTAATTTAGGACAGTTCTCTCTCTCAGGTTTTCCTCAGTGATACCTGCACATACAAGCACCAATTAGACTCTTATTCTGTAAGAATATTACAGCTCAGTGCACCCACAAGTACACCTCACTGGTGTTAGTCAGGTTACATGGTGTCTTTCTCCTGCAGGCTTTGGGCTTGTAACTGCCAGCATACTCTACACCACTGCCATAAACAGCTGCCTAACAATCAGATTAACTCAAAGTAACTCACGTTTTCTACCGACTTACCTTGATTTTACTTCCCCCCCACCCTATAAAACACTAGAATTGCAGCCATGTGTGTTGCTGTAAGGGGACTGCACAGCAAAGTTAACAGGGCTTTGGGATCCAGACAATTACAAAAACAACCCTCCTCTGGTGCCTAATCTATTTTCCATTTCAGGCAGTTACAGCTGGATACATGTTGGAGCTCCAAGCAGTACACCGATCCAGGATAGAAAGAACAAAAGATTGTTCTCTTGCACAACTCCGGGAAGCCTCTCAAACCATGAAAATGGCCAAGCACCTAAGGAAACTGTACTTGAAGTCTCTCCTTTTAGAATCAGTAATTTCCTTAGCCACCTGAAGCACTGAATCAGCAATTACTGTAACTTAAGTGATATTTTGCATTAAGAAAATGATACCTGATCCATATACAACACTGTGTCTAACTCAAGGATGATAAACTGTGTAGTTAAGGTGGCTATTTAACTTAATGATACTAATACAGTACTTAAAGACACTGTTTGTGTAATGCAACTTGATGATATACTTTAACATCAAGGATTAAATTCTGTAACTTGCCTGAAAGCATACCGCACTCAGCTGTGTTTTTCAGCTGAATGTTTTGATATGCTGTGACTGGACTGTGTTTTAAACATCTCATGAGCTCATGAGACCCATGGCAACTCAGTGGAACAAATGCAGAATCTGAAATACAGAGAAATAAAGAAAATAAGAGATCTCATTTCTGACATAGCCTTCTGTGACACATAAGTACTTCCACATTCTTCAAACCCATTATTGTATTTCAGATGGTGATATGAGAATTACTAGTTTGTTTGTATTATGCCTTGTTAGTATTTGAAGTGACTGGATCTTTAAATGCGTTTCACAAGGCTCTCTTTCCTGTGACAGCACCAATCCTGACTTCACTTTAATCTAATATCAACTGGTTAACGAAGGTCTTTCTTGCCCTACTGCTCTTTTGAGAAAAAGCTTAGCCCAGCCCCCTGCCATCTGCAGCATGCATATCTTTGCAGAAAAGCTGAGGGTTGTGTTCCTGAACTGCATGGTTTAGGACTACTTGCCAGGGAGCAGAGCTGCTCACCTGATCCCTGTGTTAATACTCTTGGTTTTAACCACCTAAAGTTCCAAATTTTTCACATCCCACTAGTGATCTTGAAACTGCTGCTATAACATTATATCAAATATTTATAAGCAGACAGGAAGTTGGCACCAAACATCCCTTGACATCGAACGACATCAGGAGCCATCATTCCTCAGAGAATCACATGAAAGGAACGAGGAACCATCCCAGAAGGGGTCTCACCATAAATATGGCATTGAGACCATTGCATCCCCTTCTGCATATTCAGTCACTGCAAGGCCCAAATTTCAGCTGGTGCATACCCAGATCTAGAGCTTGAACCTGCCCAGTACCTAGGCCCCTGAAGAACTTCAGAAGAGACATTTCTTTGCTTGTTCCACACTACCCTTACCAGTGAAGGTCCAAGAGCTGTGCCTTTCCACACCCAACAGCCTTTCAGCTGCATTCTGACAGTAAGAAGCCCACCACGCTCACACCAGTCTTTTGAAAGTTGCAGTATGGTGGATTAATTCACATCCCACACCGAGAATGAATACAGCACTCATATTTTCCAGTGGAAAGGGGTAGTGGTGCAGTCCCTCCATGTCAGCTCTAAGAATTGAAAATGGGACCAATAAATGGATAAATACATATTTTTTTGTGATGAATAGGGATCCTATAAAACAGAAATGCAAAGAACCATGAAGAATAATAACATGTTTTCAGAATAACCAGGAGAAAACCCACCACCAACCCCTTCCCCTCCTGCTCCAAAGGTAAGTTTAGTGTAAGAAACCACAGCCTCTATAGACAGTTCTCCTTAAGAACTGCATTCATTATCACCCACCCCAAGGATTAAAGTCAAAGCCCTGGCCAGGTATCAAGCCAATTACATTCATCTCCTCAGGATGCATAAAATCACATATGGAGTGCATCCGTGTCATTTGGGGCCCTCAGGGCAAGAAAGATACCCACAGACTGGAGATGGTCCACTGAAGACCACTAAGATGATTAGAGGGCGGGACTACATGGCATATGAAGAAATGAGGCGAAGCAACTGCTGTCTTCTGCTATCTGGAGTAAAGACCTAGCCCCAAACCCTTCACAGAGATGCACAAGGAAAGGACAAGAAGCAATGATCACTAGTTGCATCAAAGGGAATTCCCATTGGGCTTGAGGACTTCAACACCAAAGTGGTTTGGTACTGAGATATTGTACAGGGAGGTGGTAGCATCTCTATCTTTGGAGATTTCAGAAGCTTTCCTGAGGCCTTTCAGAAGGTCCTGAGCAATCTGCTCTCACATGACAGTTGTCCCAACTTTGAGCAGGGTATTGGACAGGTTCCTTCCAATCTATATTTCTGTGTGAATTTTCTAAGAAGGCGTATAGTTAACATAAATTTGGGAAAAAAATAGTATTATGTGTTGGTCTTTTCATTTGCCTTTTGGAGTCAAGGTCAGCTGGGGTCACGTGTATAAAGAACTGAGGCTTTAGGAGAAAACATTATTCTTGATAAAAATCTGTGAAAAACACTTATTGTGTGTTCCTTAGTAGTTGTACATTTGTTGCTCATTAAAACAATGTCTTAAAGAGTTTTTTACATAAGAACATGCTCATCCTCCCTTTGTAATTCTTCATGCAAGTAAAAGTCAAGCTGAAAATGCAAAAATAAAAATTGCGTAATTGCAGAAACAAAGTTATCACAGCACTGGAAAACAAAACTGAAGCTAAATTTTCTTGCTCCACTAATAATAAAATACTGTATCAGAAGGAATGTATAATATATAGAGGTTTTCAGACCCTAATGTCATCTCTCAGAGGCAGCCAACCTAGCAGACAAACGAAGAAATGACCAAGCAAACATGAGCATTGCCAACTTGTATTTGAAAAGTTTGGATTCCAGGGAACACCCAGTGAGGACTGAGCTTTCACAAAGAGCACATAATCTGTGGCAGCACCTCCCCTAAGAGAAACAATTTCCTCCTCTCCGTCTGTCTTAATCAATGGCTAACATTAAAAACATCTTTACTGGCAAAGTCCAGACCCTCAAGTTCATAAAATTAATCAGTAAAATCTAGCAGATCTAGGAGTGTACATCACAGACAGCTAAGTTAAAGCACATGAAGTCCACAGCCATCTGTCATTGCTGAAAGTTGCTCCTGCCATGACGGAGTATGGACACGTCTATCTGGAGAAAATATATCATGCCAAAACATTTTTGGCCCAGAACCAAACACATTTTATTTAATTGGCACAGAGGCCACATCAGATTTCATGCTCTGCCTTATTAGCTGGGTGTAACATACTACAGGATCTAGCAGACGTGCCAGGATTTAGGCTGAAACAACTGTAAAGCAAAACCCATTGGTACCATAGGTTAAGGTCAGTTAAAACGTCAGTGTGCATGCCAGCTGGACAGTCGAGTTATAAGGCATATCAGCACAGAAACTGATTGCAGCACATCAGTCTTCTACGGTTTTGAAGAAATCAATGTTATGGTTTCACTGTCACTTGGGAGCCAAGAGCCTAGAAGGATATTCTGCCTCTAAGAAAATGAAATTAGCTGTGTGGTTTGCCATTTCCCCATATGTGTGTGTTTGAAAGGACAACAGACCACTGAGATAAATGATTAATTACAGTGCAATCACTTAAAAATACATGAGATACATTTGCTCAAAGGTTAATAACCAATAAGACAGCCTGTAATACAATGCAAGGGGGGAAAAAAAAAATCTCCTGCTTACAAGTACGTCATCAGGGACCTTTGGATTGAAGCTGCTGGGGAGGTTTAGCCGCTTGTCAGCAGACTAGTGCTTTGTTGCTGTTTATTATTAAAGACACCCCTATGACACACTTGGTGTACAGTTAATGTACACAGCAAGTCATAGCTATAGGATCTAGTCCTGGAGAGGTGGTGTGAGTGGGGTTTAGAAACTGGGGAGAGCAGCTGTGCCTTGAAATTCCAGCACTGGTTCATCAGGGTATCTGGAGCTGTCTCTGGAATGAGGAAAGTCATGCTCAGCAGCATGCCCTCCCTCTGGTAGGAGACTGGATGGACTGCACTATTACTCTCTTTCTGGCTTATCTGCCTAGGTTTCTTATCTGCATAAAGCAGGGAAGACAGGTGGGAAGAACAAAACAAGATGCAGTTGGGTTTTGTGCCCAAACAATTGGATCTGGGCACCCACAGTTTATCGCACAGGGGCCTGAAGAGAGTGCTGCAGTCAGTGGGATATTCTGGTTCTAGAGGGAAAGGAAGAGACTGGAAAGGTTTCCAAATTTCACTATAACTCAGCAACTCTGCATCTTATTCTCCCTCACCCTATCCCCAGCAGCAGACTGCTGATCTAACTGAAGACCATAAAAGCACAGTACAGCCACTGTCATGTTAATTGCTACCCCCACCTCCTAAACTTCACGCACATCTGCATCCACTGCTGTAAAATTTTCCTCTTCAGCTGCCTTCCACCACATTTCCCCTTTCTCCATAACCCTACAGTCAGATCCTGGGAAGATTTCCACTGTGATTCCCAATGCTGCTGAACAAGTTACTGGGTCAGATCCAGAGCCACCACTTGGCATGCCCCACCAACATCTGTACAGCATGCCATTTTCTTCACGCAGAAGGCCCTGCACTACACAGCTCCTCTGTGTGCTTCCTGTGTGTTCTAGGCACCCCATCGGGTAGGAAACACTGCCTGCCCAGCATGAACAACACCGCCACAAACTGAATAGACTGGTGAATACTTAAGCCAAAAAAGCCAAAGGCTGAAATACACCATCCTGGCTACTTGTGGGAATGGTAGTCTGTCCCCATTCATCAACTCCAAAATCCTTCTGGGGGGAAAAAAAAAAAAAAAAGAACATTAAGTTACTGCACCCCCATCTGCTTTGCAACAAAGCAGCAGGGAAGCCCACTCACTGCATTCCGCTGGCTGCTGAGCCTTTTGTTAGTCAAGCAAAGCTCCAGATGTGCATCAATATGCACATTTGCAGGATCTGATCTTTCTGATCTTACTGATCTTTCCCCTTTTTTACTGACTGTGCTGTCCTAAACTTATAAATAAGATAAAGGACAGAGTTGAAGTGGAGTAGAACTTAAACAAAGGAGGTGATTCAATCACTTAATGAACAAACTGCTGCCAGATCCCCAGCTGGGGACTTGGGTTCTGGAGGCAGTATTTAGCTCTTACAGACAGGCCAAGCAGGGGGCTTCTCACATCGGTAGTCTTTAGAGCCACACGTGTTTCACAACCTGCTTTTTTCCACCCCCAGCAAGGTCTCCAAGCAATACACTATGAAATACTACACAAAACCCAGTTGCATTTAGCCATAGGTTAAACTGATGCATTGTGACACTGCCACTGAGAGGCCATTATCCTCTAGTAATCATCTGTCAGTCTTAATTATTTGCAAGTTAAAAATCCAATATGTTGTGACAAAACTGTGCAATTGGAGAACTGCAAAGTAAGCACTTTGCCAACCTGGAACAACAATAGACAGGATGCTGCGTTTCAGAGAGCCACGCTGGGTTTTCACCATGAGGAGAGAGTTCTTTCCATGTTAAAAATTGAGTT
This sequence comes from Eurypyga helias, assembly GCF_000690775.1. Classification (NCBI taxonomy): domain Eukaryota; kingdom Metazoa; phylum Chordata; class Aves; order Eurypygiformes; family Eurypygidae; genus Eurypyga; species Eurypyga helias. The sequence continues at coordinate 51,648 of NW_010240295.1, read as the reverse complement.
TTCAAAACACCCTTCAGATAGAAAGGTGCCTGAACCATCCCATTAAGTTATCAGGAAGCCAGTACCACTTTCATTAGATTTCACTGTTTTGTAACTTATTGCATCATTGATAAACATCACTAATGGTCTTACCATTAAATACTTCTGTGTGTGCTGCAAGATCTAAATGGAAGCATTTAAGAAAAAAATTAACTTACTTCTGAATAAATCTAAATAACTATTTTGTCTTTTGTTAAAGCACTGAAGCAATTGCTCTCCTTTCCTGGAAAATCTGGGAATCTGCTATTTTTTGTAGCAAAAAAAGGTGAACTGTAGCTACACTGAATCTTTTCAACCACCACAGCACCAGATACTGGCACTATTACCAGTTTCAGCCTACTACAATTCTTTTTAAAAGTTAATAATTAACTAAGACACATCCCATTTTCCATTACCTTTTTAACCCAAAACAATGTAAAAAATATATCTGAAATTTGCTTACTCCTCAGCAAGACTACAACACTCAGACACTATAAGCAACAGTCAGGAAGAGGATTGGGTAGATGAATTAGACCCAGGTCAGCATGAGAAAACCCTGTGTTATAAAAAGATGCCATTAACTCTCCAGGTTTAGATGGCGGCAACAGAAAATCCACATCTTTATCATTCACAGTACTTGTGAACATTCCACTGAAAAATGAGATAGGCACAAGATGAACACCCTGAAATGACCAATGACAAATCTTATCAAAGGATGAGATTCCTAACCAGACTGTGATTAAAATAAGTAATTCAACACCACAGATCATTTGGGAGGCCAAAGATTTAGCAAGGTCCAATAAGGAAGCAAACATGTATAGGAATACATAACTCCAGAGTGTCAGGACCGGAGCACACTCCCAAAAGCTTAGCTGGCTGCTCAAGGCCAACCAGTTGATAGAAGGTATGAAGAAAACTTGAAGGAACTTCAGCAGAGGCTTGTCCTCAAACAGCTCTGCTGGCAGGTCTTAGTGAGAGCAATTCTTTTTCTCTTCAAGGCTGATTTAAAACTGAGGCTCTCACCCTGGTCTTCGTCTGCACTGTGCCATAGCCATGCACCCCATTGATCCAGATCCTGGCCAACTTCCCAGCTTGACTGCAGGACTTCCTCACCACTATGGACTTGCCTGGCAACCACTGAGCCTGGTCACTGCATCCAGACCTGATCCTGACCCCAACTCGACTTCCAAACTTGATTTTGGACCTACCCTGTCACTACAGATTTACTTGGTGATCTGACCCCTGGGCTGAACTCGACTACCCTCATCAACACTGTCCACCTCACTTGGGGTACAGTGGGACTCATCACTTACTGGTGGAGCCACTGCATTTCCTGGTCTTGTTGTTATGCTCAGTACCTGGCCTCCTCTACCCAAGGGCACAACTTCTTCCTCCCTGCACTCTGACACAGAGCTACAACACCTGAAGCTAACAGGTAGTATTTGTTGGGAAACAGAACCTGATGCTTGAGCTTTTGAAAACTTCCTCATTTTTAGGGACTGTAATGCTGAAGATGACTTGGAAGTTGTGCAAACTGCCACATCTACACTGCTGGCACAGATCTGCTGAAGCTTCCCCTAATCTAGTGCTAGCTACAGTCAGATGTGATACAAGAGTTAACAGAGTCACTCAAAGAACTCAGTCCACAGTAATACTCTTTCTCCCTTTGTCCTACATATCACATAGGTGTTCATGCAATAACACTAGAAGTCCTGCTGAGGTGTATTTTCCTTGACATCTTTGTCACTGCTCACTGAATAGCACAGTATTAGCTAACTGGGGTTTAGTAAATCAGTAATTGTCATAATGCACCAAGAGGAATATTGTGTTAGTCCAAACACAAAGCAGGCAATCATCAGTTTTAAAGCATTAGAATTTAAAAAAAAAGAAAAAAATCAAAGCATACAGTAAAGAACAAACTAAAGGCTCATTTCCCTCCAATTCCATGTGTAGTCCCCAGCGTGGTTCAACACCAATCTCCTGTAACTCCACACACCGCCCTTGAGATCCCACTAGCTCTCCTTGCTTCCTCACTGTCCATCCTTCCAACCTGACAGGCACGCTGTTCTCCAGCTGTCCATCTACACAGTACTACAGAGCCTTTTGCCATCCCCCTGAGGCACTGACACGCTGTGAAAGTCGAGGAGTGTAACTCTCAGCATTACCACCTCCAGCAGGCCACACTTCACTTAGCTTGCAACTTGCCCTGAAGCACCAGGCAAAGCACCCTGTCACCTAGAAACTCGGCACCAGGGCATCTTTAGGCAGAGGGATAAATTCTGTCCCTTATTTAATCCAGTCCTTGACCTATATTTCCACTAATGTAAAAGTCTATAGTGCAACATAACTAAATTATGCTTACTTGGCAAAGTTAAACAAGAGTTAACAACCAGTAACAAGTCTGTGTCAAAACAGAGGAAGCTCTGTGTTCTCTAAGCACTCTCACATACTTGTTTTGAATAAAAGTATCCTATTGGTCAAAAAACACAAAAGCACCACCAGCAGTTTTTCCCCTATAGTTGCATCTTAGAGGTGAAGTATCATCACTACATGATGATACTTTTTTCAGTAGGAAAAAAGATTTGAGACACCACATATCACTTGCTTCTGCAGGCATGACTTCCTTTTTTATAGAAAATAAAACCAAATGTTTTTATTGACGGTACTGTAGATACCTGTACAGAGTGTAAACTTTAATATTTCACCAGATACGTGAATAATCCTGGAGAAAGTTATCAAGCACCTTCATTTGAACACATTTTTGATATTTACAGTAACACATACCTGATTAAGTGTATGAGTAAAATGAATTAAAAGCTATAAAAAGTTATACCAAAAAAAAACCTTTTAAATGTTTATATGCTTTGTTATTTCATGATAAATACACAATTAAAGAGGAAGATGTCACATAGTTAAGACTCAGATTTGGCTCTGTTTAAAACTGTTTCTGTCATGTCTGAAGAGGGAGCGAGGAAACGGGGATGTTAGCTTACTGTTCTGACCGTGACATTGTGAAATGTGCTCTGGCAGAAGCCTCAAAAAGCCCTGTTTTGTTCTGCTGCTGTAGGGTGGCTGACAGGTAAGCCTCCTTTTCAACACAGTGTGGAAGCCAAACTTCGCTCCCAGATTTGTACTGCTAATTTGACATAGAATATGTATTTTGATTTTCCCTCCCTGCTCCCAACCTATTGGTGACGATGAAAACATCAACTCTGCTTTGATTTTCAGCACACCTTTCTGCTGTTACTGAACTCTGGCACACAAATGAGGCATCACTATTTTTTTTTTCTTTTTAGGATCAAGACACAGGTGACCTTTCTGGAAATCAGATTTTTAACTGCCGCAGTTTCTCATCGGCCACAAAAATGGATGGCATCGTTTTCTAAAGAAGAAGGATTGCTAGGGTAGAATTCAAAGACAATCTTCAGGCTTATAGAATCAAACAAAGAGATATTACTTTAAAAGCTCTCCGGAAACAAATGCGACTGTATCTCTGAAACCAAATGACTCAACATCCATTCTTTGATGAAATATCAGCAATTGAGAGCTACATCTAAAGTTTGCTCCATGGACTTTAGGAAACTAGTCAGAAATCCACCTTAGATAGAAGAAAAATAAATCTCAAAATCCAACAAAGACTTCAAATACATCCCCTAAGCAGTGCTGATTATCTATACAGAATCACATGCTGTGGGAAAGGATCACATCAGCTAGGGTAAGAACTACCCTCACAGCACATGAAGTATTTCCATAACATAAGAGTCAAAAATTGAGATTCAAGTTTTGGAAGTGGAGGGACTGGTAGTGGGAAGGCATGCAGTTAGGCATTAAATCTGTGATATTACAGATATTACAGAACTCACACCTGTTCATATTTGGGACCCCCAGGTTGCTTCTCAGCTAAAGATATGGCTCAGCCACACAGATGATGGGCTAAGCATGCCACTATGCAGGTAACTGCTGCATACTCCGAGGTACAACCCAGCCTCAGGATTTGAGTCATGCCGTCCTCATTACTCTGTTTGGTATTCATTACTTTAATTTTGCCAAGAGACACGTCCTCTCAGCCCAGCACAGGTGCAACTAAGGCCTCCACATTCAACTTTAAAGGCAAGGAGATAATAAGACAAGGAACAAGATGCAGTTGGACCCCACCTGGGCAGCTCTGTCTTGCCTAACTGCTACAAAACAGTCATTGCCTCTGTGTGTGTCTGCATGTGCTCATCGTGGCTTGCTGTCAGCAGCACGGAGCACTTATCTTTAGGGCCTGATTGTGTTGATAGGAGTGAATTGTTTACAGCACATTTCCAAAAGGTGTCTGCTGCTCTAAAGCTTATTTTAATGCTCAGTTTCTTTCTATACAATCCACTCCAACTGTGTTGTCAGGGCAGCGGCAAGAACGGCCTCCTGGGGTAGCCAAGCAGAGGTGAGTACAACCGCCATTATTCACTGTACAGTAGTTGTGTCCTGGAAAAGAACAGAGATGTAAAACGTTAAAGAAAAACAAAATCAAACCCACAATAAAATCCAAAACCACATCTATACAGAAGAAGTGCAGATTTCCTGACTATGGTAGAGAAGCAAGACACGACGAGATTGAAACAAAACTATGCTTTGGGGAGATGAGAGTCATCATATCCCTTGCGTCAGCTTCTGACATTTGCCTCAAAGAACAATCAAGATATTGGGACAGAGCAGGAGAGGCTGCTGTAAAAAAAAATGGGCTGTACCTGCAGTGTCCTTCCTAGTGCCCAGCCCAGCTGTACCTGCAATGCCCAGCCAAGTAGTCACAGATATTAGAATGAAGAGACAGTGAGCGAGGAAATACAGAAAGTGCAACACGTGGGGACAAAGTCCAAAATGCTACAGGACATCATCCCTGGATACCACCCACTACAAAACCATGGAGGAATGATCCATGAAAAGAAAAAAATTGGATGGGTGGGGAGGAGCTCACTAATGTTGAAGGATAAAATGAAAGTCAGTGGCAGAACCAGCAGATCCAAGTGCAAGCACATCCACCCGAGAAAAACACTTGAAACAGACAAATGTTGAGAAAGAAATGATACCAAGGTTCTGAATGTTATAAACATAAGCATTTACTCAAAGCACACAGTGCTGTTTTGCTTTACGCTACCTACCAAAATGGAACAGTGAATTAACTAGTAATAACAATGTAACTGATTTCTTAATTATGACATTAAATGCATATTTAAGCTCTGAACCAAGCTTTCAAATAAATTAAATTATGTTTTTTTACTGTATATATTGAATAATTTGAAGATAAACTATCTTAGGGGTTTTTTTTAGTCCTAAAGTAAAAACACCTCAACTCTTTTAACTCCAGACACCTTATAATAATGAGAGTGAACTCTTTTCCTAACTGTGATTTGCTAAGAATTACATAACTGAACAGTGACATTGCTTCCCAAAGAACAAATTGTTATTTCAAGGGTATCAATTTCCTGTCTTCTAAGCTTCACAAGGGGCTTTTCAATAACATATCTGAAAAACTTAACATTGAATGGAGCAGAAAGACCAGCCCAGCCACTCTAACCCCTGCTGTTTTCTGAACATTCCCTTTCAAAAAGCACTGGATCTCATTAAGGACATCTGGAAAACCATGATACTTCTGTAGTTTAAACTTATAAGTAAATAAGGCCATGAATATCGCATTCACTTTACACAATGACAACAAAGCAGCTTTCGCCATGTCAATCCTCATCTTTAACATGCACTAGGCCTTTCACGAAGGACAGGACAAGCCCCTTCTTCCCTCCTTATTCTGGTTTCATAGGGTAACCACAACAACTGCTTTTATGCTAAAAAAAAAAATTGGGTGGCTTTTAATTTCTTAGTAAATGGAAATCTAAGCACTACCCAGTTCTTCACTAACTACCTAGATCTGTTGGCAGCCTGTCAATGGGAACTGCTATTAAGTTCATTTATACACTAAGGTTTTTCACAGTCGTCAAAGCTAGAGAATCATCTGGATTACCTCCTGGGCACTGAGCAAAGGCTGTAGTGATTCCATAGAGACGGGAGCGCTTGTGAGGCTGGAAGTTATCCTTTTCTATTGAAATCGTGCGATCCACTGCTACAACAGCATCCCTGCCACATGCAGAAGAGAATATACAGAAGTGAGATGAAGGTGGAAGTACAGGGGAAAACAAAACAAAATTAAAAAAAAGGGGGGAAGATATCTGAAGTTCCTTCTTTTTTTACAATTAGCAAAATCCTCCAAGATATCATCCTTCCTGGACAACTCAAATATGTTATAACCTTCATTCTAGGCAGCTAAGAAATTTAGCAGGGAGCCATCTACCAATTTTGAAGGTATATCCAACACAGGACAATGTCCCTTGACAGGAATGCATCTGTTAGTAGTTTTGACACATTCTCCACACTCTGCCCCTCTGACACATAGCTGACATTGCAGCTGTTACGTGTGATGATTATGCATAATGTTGTATTTGAAGGTGGAGCCTGGTATCTGGAAGGAATACAGCTAGTCATACTTCCTAAAAAGAACTGACAGACCAGTAACTCACCATTTCCCACTTACACAAGCCTATTCTAGAATAGCATTTCCCAGGTGTTAGGTTCTAGCTTGGAAATCCTTTCACATGTTAATAGCTCTTCCTGCTTAAATTCATGGAGCCATTTGCTTAAGGGATCGCAGATACAGCCCCCAGAACCATTTACATCAAGGAAAAATAAATATTCAAAAATATGTGGACTAGATTTTTTTTTTCCTGGAAAATTAGAGTTTCTTGATCATATATCAAAGTTTTAGATCCTCTGCAACACAGAAAGTGTCATCAAGACAGACTTTTTTTTTTCTTCTGGTTGAACATTCAGATAATACAGGGCATAGAAAGCTACGAGTGACAAATTTCTGCCCTCTACCAATGCAGGAAGTACAACCATAAGGGAAACACGTTAGCTCCTGCTCCTTTCCCAGAAATGTTCAATGCTGAAAGTATTCTCTTAGAGGACAAATGACTATGCTGAAAATGAAAACTGTTAACTGGCAACATCAATAGGTCAACTCTACAGATCCACTCCACCCTGCATCAGCTATTGCCAGGAAAACAAAATAACAGGAGCGTGTGACAGGTCAGACATGAGAAATGCAGTATATACTTCAGTGTCTACCAGGGAGAAGAACAGATTAAAGGACTCCATAATTTCTGTAGCAGATAACATACCTTCTCCAGTCTGTGTAGTATAAATTCTTCCCATAGCTTGTAACACTAAAAGGATACTGAATTCCTTCAACAATCTTTCGTCGACCAAGCTGATTAGGGTTCATGCATTCCAGCCTCTTCGTACCTGGGTGTAGTGAAACAATTAAGCCTTTGAACTGGAGCAAAATAGCTCTCATGAGGGATGAAGCAGAAGCATGAACATGCAAGCATGAACACAGTAAAACTTCCTGAAGTCTTCCAGTATGTGCCTGAGCCAAAGCCCTCCCCCATGCCACATCTCTGCATGTAACAGAGGTTGGACAGCAAAGTACTTTGGTGCCAGTGCAGCCATGGCCATTGCACACAAGATGAGATTCCTGCTACATGTACCATCATCCTTAGACGGGTACAGAAGCTGACTGAAGGTCTCCTCCATTCTGTAGGGATACTTCAACCACTAAGCAGTTCCACCTCCTCTGGAAAGCATTTTTCCAAAGTTAGTTTTCTGAACATGTTCCCAAAATGCTTTCTGGGATGGGCCACGAAGGCAAGACTGCAGGAAGAACACCTAACTTATAGATGCAAACAGGGTGCAAAAAAAGGTCTAGCTGTACAGCTACTACACACGCTGGGAACACTGCTAGCATGTGTAAACACCTGTAGGCTTCTCTTAAGTAGTAGGTTT
>NW_010240295.1:34285-43724 GCF_000690775.1 Eurypyga helias | reverse complement strand
GGGAAAGAGGCAAATGCAAGAACAAGAGGAGGAAAAAAAGAAAAGAAAGGTAGCACAGGGAGATATATTTGAAGGTTGGAGAAAGTGTCTTACAGTGAAAAAAGAGAGCTTGATCTTTTTAGTTTATCAGAAACTTGAAAGGTGACTTGAAGTGTAAAAGCACCTCCACAGGAGGAGACCTCTGGCAGTCTACAGAGAGAAAGGCAGCAAGATGAAAAAAAAGGAGAGAGATCAAATAAGAATTAAAAGCATGCTTTTTTTTTGTAATGGCAAGACGCTAGCACAAAACTAACAATCAATTGGTGGCAGAGCCTTCATCCCTTGATTTTTAAATCTAGTGTGAATTGCTTTTTCAGGACTTGCTTCAGTCAAATACAAGGCAGACATTCCCTGTGGTTACAGGTTTTAGAACAACGATGACAGGATGACATTCTGTAGGGCTGGATTAGAAATATCAGTGTTTTTTCCAGGTCTTAAACTCACAACTTCTTCTACAAAGGCCTAAGCACGACCTAAAGAGACAGCCACATATGAGACACACAGATAGAAACCTTTTGCATTCCTAGAAAGTTTGGTGATCAAAATTGGAATCTTTCAGCTTCCACAAAGTCTCCTGTGAATACTACATTGGTAGTAATCATGAATAAATTGAGAGATTATTAGAGCCAAAAAGAAAGGCACGAAGCCCAAGATGCAACCCAAATTGCTGCAGTAACTAGCTGTGCATATTTTCAGGATTGGACATACTTATTCTGCTACTATTATGAAGAAACATTTTAGCCTTTCTTTACCTGCATCTACCCAGCACAGCAGTGAGGAATAAGGATCAAAGGTCAGCCCATTTGGTAACCCAAGATCATCTTTAACAAGTATTCTTCTGTTTGTGCCGTCCATGTAGGAAGTTTCAATTTTAGGAGCTTCTCTGTTCCAGTCAGTCCGCTACAAGTTTCTTAAGAAGAAGAAAAAGGCAAGAATTAAGCCAGTGACTGATCTCAGAAGATGGTTGTAATTAAGAAAAACACTAAGGACACAAGTAGCACGCATACAGCCTAAATCTTCAAGGTTGAACTCAATGATCTTAAAGGCCTTTTCCCACTTAAACAATTCTATTCTATGATTCTAAATAAATTAAATAAATAAGAAGGACCACATTGCATTTTGATATAGAAGCAACAAACATATAGTAAAGATGTAGCAAATGTTATACTTCCATTAAAAATAAAAAGACCAAGCGCACACATGAGAAGTGCTTTCTCTACATTGTTTAGGTCATGTGCAAGACACCAGGTAGAGACACCTCTGTTTCAACAGCCCTGAAGACCATTCAAAATGCACATCTACTGTTGTTCTCCTCGCTGCCCATCATGTCTGCCCAGGCTAAGCAGCAGGAGCATTTGGCATACATTGGTGGGGTTCATTCAAAAACTACATTTTTCTTCTCAGTGCAGCCAAGTAAGAAACATGGAATGGAATCACAGTAGTTTATAGTCAGGGGAGAAACCTAGAGAGGGCCATTAATTCACCAGTGCTTTATTACTAACATTCATTTGTTAGTGGTGAGGTTTTTTTCCTCGGATGCACTTTCTGTGGCTGAGAATTTACATGGCCCCTCAACACAAGCACCTTAGTTGTTTATTCCTTAACACACACACAAGTCTACTAGGAGACAGAAGTCCATGCTGCTTGACTTGAACCCAGAACCCCATCCTGTCAGTGGGGTTCTGCACAGAACAGAGGTCTCTCCCCTTCTCTCACACCACGGAGTGCATTCATTTTTCCTTATTACACTGTCATTTGATGTACATCCACAGATGTTTTCACTTTTTCTCCCCACTATTATGTGAATATTACGTAAGAGGTTTTTTTATGTTAAAGGAATTGGAGAAGTCAATACCCTTACTTTTTTATTTATTTTTGCATCACTTGAATTTTCATGGATCACATGCATTCTTTTCTCACTACAGTGTTTGCAAACATCTGGAATAAGCATGCATCTTCCAAAAAATCTATCCCTAAGCAATATCATACTTCTGTTCATAAATGAGTTCTCACCTAAGAGTATTCCAAATGCCTATTATATCAATTAAACAATCATTTAGTAGAGCTTCTCAGCAATTCAAGACTGAAAAGAGAGCCTCCGTGCTTCTATGCTTCTGAGTATTTTGACTGAAATGTCTCTTCTCAGCAGTGGCCATGCTACAGAAAGTGGCACCAGGAAAACAGCAGGCAAGTTCAGACATTAATGAAGGGACACACAGTACTACCATGGATTTCCCTGTATTTCTTCCAATACTCAGAGAGAAAAATGTTAACAGATCGGAGGCTACATAGAAGTATGTATACACTTCCATTTTTGCAGGCTGGAACCATGACTTGAAAACATTTACACTTTCCTACAGACACTCTGCTGGCCTATTTCTGTGCCTGCAGCTCACAGGCTCAATTTTTAAAGTATGCATTTATCTGCATCTTTAAACAGAAGCCTAATAGGACCTTCTCAGGCAACTGAATGACAGAAGTGAAAATGATGACAGAGGAGAGACCATGGGAGTTTTCGAAGGAGGAACACTGTACAGGAAGAATGGCTGTTATGATGGAAATGAAAATATAAGTTTGCTTAATCTAGTATTTTTGACTAGTATATCTTGAAACAAAAGAAGAAAAGGATTTTTTTAGGTAAGGATAGTGCTTGCCACCCTGCAAACAATGTACTGAAAGCAAGGCACAAATCAGTATTTGACAAACTTCTCAATAAAATATCACAGTATTACCTAGTAAGCATTTTAGAAGTTTTATTTCTCATGTCCAAACCAGACACAGGACACGAGTAGATCACTCCATTTCTGTTCGTTAGCTGTTTTAGGAAAAGATAGATCTATTATTGTCTACAGACAGCCTAAAAACATGGACTCAGAGTATATGCTCATGTTAAGTAAGTAAGTAAAAATAGAGTTTTGCACATATCCCTTGACAACACAGCCATACCCTCTCATGGGGTCCACAACAATTGCTCTGGGGTTCACCAGGCCGGTGTCAAAAAGGATGCGGCGCTGGCGCCCATCCAGCCTAGCAACTTCTATTCGATCCAGTTGAGAGTCAGTCCAGAAGATGTTGCGACCTAGATGATCTACAGCTATCCCTTCAGGGCTTCCCAAGTCTGTAGGAGGAGAAGAGAGAAAAACATGCCTAGGCATTATATTTATTCCCAATACACGTCAGCCTCATAAGCATAACCCTTAACTGACACAAGTTTTCCTCAAGTTTCTGGCTGAGGTCCAACAAAAGCTACTTCATGTCAGTTGGAAGAGGAATACGTATTTTGTCATATGAAGTTAAAATACAGAGAACTTTCATAAATATGTAGAGTGACAAAGTCTTTCTAGAGCCAAGATCTAGAATGGATTTTAACACCCTTAACGTTTCCCGTTTTGGCACTGGCATACATGGCACCCCCCCCAAGACTGGATTTATGATAAATTTAGCTAACGCAATACTTAAAGATAATCAAGTTCCAAAGTACTAGAGATAATTATATTAGCTAACTGATGGAATTTAGATCCAGCTCTTCCTTTTTGCAGAGCAATCCTTTTTGGAACATGTTTTAGTACTGTATGTGCACAGTTTTTCTTGGGACAGTTAGTTGTTCCAAAAGCAACAGGAAATAGCAGATAATGACCTTACTGCTTCAGCATTAGTAATTTCTAACTCAGATGAAGGTTGCAGAATAAATATATAGCACTCCAAGGCTTAATTCAACCACTATGAAAAACCGCCCTATACTTCTTAAGGCTCATACATCCATCGAAAAACAGCAGGCAGGCTGTGTGGGATGTAACAAAGCCAAAGAGAGGTACAAATCAATTTTAATCCAGTTTCAGTTCCAAAAGAAGAAAGAATTGTACATGGTCACTCCCAAAAAGGGGTGAAGTGACACTTCATACCAGAGAGCTGCTGAAAAAAATAAAAAACCAAAACCAAGACACTTTTCAAATTACACATGATGTAAATATCCAAGAATGACACAATGTAGTTCATTAGCCTTCTACTAATTCTCAAGTTTATTTACTGACAGCCATTAAACAAACAGCCTTTCTGGAGAAAAAGCATTTGGTCCAGAACACTGGGTAGAGCTGTCTAAATTTTTCTACTGTGGCTTTACTGTAACTGCATAACAGGCTAAACAGCCTCTGCTCTCTCACACAGGTGGATTACACCTTACCACACTTAAGCTGGACACATGACATTTTGGATGTATATTCATTGCAGAAGAGGTGGAAAAGAACAAGTAAGATGTATCTTACTGCTTCTGTCTCACAGCTCATACACGGGGTTGGGAGGCAGGCAAGAAAGTGAATGTGAATCAGTTCTCTCTTTACTCCTTTCCAAGGGCACTTGGGCATACTTTAACTTAGTTACACTGACTTCACATTACTACTTGTATTTCTCCATGTGCCTCTGTGGAACTAAACCTGTCACCTTCAAGAAACCACCTCACATATACTTCAGACCCTCAAATGTTCCTACTTTTCTTGCTAACAGCAGAGGCTGCTGTGTGGCCGCATTTTGAGGTGATGTGGCAACAAACCCCACTCTCTGGGATCAGAAGATCACTGACTAAATGGTGGTGGAGGAGATCCCAGCCTATTTTAGAAAACAAAAGGTAGCCAGCATAAGATCTGCTGCTGATGATTCCCAGGAGCCCCTGTTCCCTGAGTAGTTTCCTTGCTTCCATTTCTTCCTGTCAGCTATACGCCAGGAGATCTAAAGAAGTCAAAAGGAAATGTCTTTCCTGTCCAGCTGACAATAAGCCAGAAAAAACTATCCCCCATGGTAAGGGAATATATAGGCTCCATGTATCACCAGTCTTTCCAGAGGCACAAACGTGTTCCTGGTATACTGTCATCAGGTCTGATACAGTCACAGGCTCTATCCCTGGGGACAGACTTATACAGAGGTGTACGGCCGATATGACTTAAGCAACTACAACAAAGAGGAAGGCTCTCCTTCCCAACCTGTCTCCACAGCTGCAGAGCTCGGAAAGCCTCCACAGGCTATACAGCTGCAGGGATGGATGAGAACTGGATAGAGCTCCACAAAAATAAAACATGTTTCTGCAAAGCAACGCAACTTGGATCGCAAGAGCTTTAACAAACAAAAAAGTAGTGCATTCCACAAAAATACATGTGAACTGAAGAAAGCAGCTGCAGTTCACAGGAGGAAAAGGCAAAGATCATGACAAAACAAAGCATTCTCATGAGTTTTCTGAGAGGGAGGCATTTTCCTATTTCCTGAAATTTTCAAGTTTCAATTTTGGACATTCCCATACTGAATATTCAACCTTATTTTGTTCTGACTCTTTATGGAAGAGCCCATTAACATACAGAAAATAAAGCACTACATCACTCAACATCTCTTCCTATGCAAACAACAGAAATCGTGAAATATCTTTACACATACAGTGTTTTTCGTAGCAGATAAAACCCATGAGGTTTCCATGTGGCATTAGAAACATCCTGAATTACCCAAAATACTCAAATATAGTTGAAAGTCTTCACAAATAAATTAAGACTTTTAATCACACACACTCTCATTAGACAGACTAATTCATATCTATATAAAAATTTTAGCAATAGTAATGTCCCTCACTTTTTAAAGTGTAGAATTTGAGAAAATATTGTAATTGTTTGGAATTGGAAATGGAAATGTTTTCCCCACAGAATTTAAAACTGTACCAACACATGCATGCACTACAGGTTAAGAGCTCCTTTCAGACTGAATGAGCTGGGATGAAAAAGAAGTCTTACAAATATCTTGGCCATCAAGTGGTACAGAAATACAAAGCTCCATAATTGCTGCAATGGTTAGGGATGGCCTTAAGCTCTCCCTTTTCTCTACCCAGGACACTGGTAGGATGAAAGGTGCCCCTAATCTCTCCACTGCCCTTAAGAACCTGAATGGAGTCCCAGGAAACTGACTATTCTGAAGCAAACTCCAGGCAGAGATAGAATCATAGAATGGTTTGGGTGTGAAGGGATCTTAAAGGCCATTTAGTTCCAACCCCCCTGCCATGGGCAGGGACACCTTCCACTAGACCAGGTTGCTCAAAGCCTCATCCAGCCTGGCCTTGAACACTTCCAGGGATGGGGCATCCACAGCTTCTCTGGGCAACCTGTTCCAGTGCCTCACCACTCTCTCTGTGAAGAACTTCTTCCTGATATCTAATCTAAACCTCCCCGCTTTCAATGTAAACCCGTTACCCCTTGTCCTGTCACTACAGGCCCTTGTAAAAAGTCCCCCCCAGCTTCCTTGTAGGCCCTTCAGGGACTGGAAGGCTGCAATAAGGTCTCCCCGGAGCCTTCTCTTCTCCAGGCTGAACAAGTCCAACTCTCTCAGCCTGTCCCCATAGCAGAGGTGCTCCAGCCCCCTGAGCATCTTCACGACATCTTTGACACTCAAGACATCCACAGAAAACTAAAATAAATTTACTGTAGTAAAACAGTAAACCAGTAAAACTGGTTGATCATTTTGCGAATACTTTCCTAAATTCTTGTGATAATAGCTGCAAAGGATCCAAAGCAAGGGCGACCTCCTCCAGTATCTTGAATTCACAGCTGTTCTAGGACCCTGAGGACACTAGTATTCAGAAAGTGCCTCCAGCTACTCCAGATTTTTTTTAATGCTCCCCACGTTCACTCAGTTCTCCAAACCTGCCCTTCCCCTTAACCCTTTCCATTTAAAAAAGGTTTTCATATTTATGATGCATGGGTTTACACTTAGCCTTCTAATGAAAATGAACATCGACTGCATTGAGCAGCAGCGCCTTGGGGGAATGAGTATAAGAGCAGGACATACACTGTAAAAGCTCTAACCCCACACCACCCTCTAGGCTAATTTCTCAAATCCTTAAGCAACTCCAAGCGCAAAACCTGGGCAAGGTGGCGTTACTCACTTTTATTTTACAACCCGAGTGGGAGGTATGGAAAGCCACAGTCGAAACAGTTTCTAACCACTTTTCATCTGTTTAATCCCAGTGCTGGTTTTGGTTGGGACCGAGGTGGTTTTCCTCACAGTGGCTAGTACGAGGCTACGTTTTGGATCTGTGTGGAGAAGAGCTTTGATAGTGCCGGTGTTTCTAGTTGTTGCTAAGGAGCGCTCATACCGAGTCAAGGACTTCTTCGGTTTCTGGTGCTGTGCCTGCGTTCCCAACTTCTTCGTTACAAGAAGCTGGCAGGGGACACAGTCAGGACAGCTGGCCCAGACTGGCCAAGGGAGCGTTTCACTCCATGAAACGTCATGCTCCGTGTATGGGTTAAGGGTTGGGCCAGGGGTGGACTTGCTCTTGGCTCTAGCTGTCGGTCAGCCAGCAGGTGGTGAGCAGTCCTATCATGTGTTTTCTTTTCCATTATTTTAATTACATATTATTAATTTCGTTATTATTGGTATAATTGTTTTATTTCATTTACTTTCAATTATTAAATTGTTCTTATTTCAACCCACTAGTTTCCCTTTTCCTCCGATTCTCCTCCTCCGCTGGAGGAGGATGGGTGAGGTAAGCGAGTGGCTGTGTGGTACTTAGTTGCTGGCTGGGATTAAACCACAACAATCCCTGAGTCCAGGAACAGAGAGCAGCTGTTCTCCTCTTCAACCTCCCTGCTCACCAGTGCCTTCTCAGATGAGCTGACAGGTAGAGAACAGGAGAGAAAAAGGACTACACATAACCAAATCTCAGCTAGCCAATGGATTACCCACCAAAAATCAGTGACAACCACAGATGATATTCCCTGGGAAAATATAAATGCAATCCTTTTGCCAGCACTAATTTTGATTGTGTTTGATATCCATTCAACAGCAAACTGACAATCCATCACCCCCTGTTCAGACCAATGTATTTATACACTGAACAACGATGGGACTACCCCAGCACACCACCTAGGTTTTAATGATAACCTTCCTTCTTCACATCTTGTAGCTACTGCATCATTGTAAGCATAAGTAATGTCTATCGACAGTAGCCTGAGCTTGGCGTACCCAAGTGTTTCACTCCTCATGGCCTGGGATGCGGGACCTTTTCAGGAAGGATGCTGGACTACCCCTTCTGATCAGTTATGGCTGACAAGACACAACTATAAAAGCAGTGGGCTACACAAAGGCTGCAAGACTGGGCACAACACAGCACAGCCAATCCTCAACACAGCAGAGTTAGGTCTTGAGTGTGATTTAAATATCCGGGATGTCATGTCCAGGGATTTGCCCTGAGGGTACTAGCTGTGCTGCCTCACCACAGTGGCAGTCCTGAGGGTGCCACTGCAGGTGGAGAGCAGTGAAGGCCTCAAGCCTACCACAAAATTCATCCCCAGAAGTGACAAAGCATCTGAAAGAGGTTTTTTTTTCCCTTTTTTTATGATGACAGTTTAGGACTGTAATTTGGTACAGAAATCCTCTAAACATTTCTGTGAGGAGCTGAGACACTGTTCAAAGCCCAGACCATGAGGCTCTGAACCCTGCATGAATTAGTGCCTTGAGGTATGTTTTAAAGCCATCACAGCAGCTTGATTCATCTTTCAACCCCCACAGCTGTCACTTAAAACATTCCCAGTGATTTCATGAGACATCCAATGGTTAGACAGATACAGCATCCTGCAACTGCAAGTAAGGACAAAAACATGTCACTGATAAGCTGCTCCTAACTCTGGCTTTAAACTTCATTTATGTAAAGAGAGCTGACTTCCTGCCTAACACAGTAGTGGAAAGGTAGTGAAGGGCTGTTCCATAGAGAACAGATCTTTTTTCATTTTATTTTATCCAGATTTTTTGGTTCTTATTTATCCAAATAACACAATCTTGTAATGCTAAAGCTCAGGCAATACCTGAGAAGTGTACATTACTAAGTTGATGTCTCTAACACCATTCCTAGGGAGTAGTAAGAGGAAGAATTTTTTGCTGTTACCTGTTTTGATGATGGTTACTGGCTCTCCACCATGCAGGCTAGCCCTGCTGATTGAAGGGCCACTGATGTCTGTCCAGTAAACCATCTTGTCCGTGCAATCGTAAGCAACTCCAATAACAACTTTGTCCTGTTGGTCAACAAGAAAATTACATCAGCTTATGCTCAACAATAATTATTTGCCAGCAGCACTAACTTAGGGATCTAAGTTTCAAGCCTGAAAAACAAAATTCTTGAGGAAAGGTGGGAGATGGGAAGGCTAGGCAGAGAAAGTCATGTAGAATAGCTTAGAAAATTACTTTCAATTATAAGTCCCTTTCTAAATTAAAACCCTAATTTTATAGTCCTTTAACTAGCAGGCACCATTTACAACTATCTTATTTCAAAGCAGCAGTGTAGATATTACTACTGAACAGTCTGTCTCACTTCTACAACTCCACCTGCATATCCACTGAAAGAAAGCACACATGGTTATTTTAGTGTTATTCCTCATGC
>NW_010240295.1:34002-34262 GCF_000690775.1 Eurypyga helias | reverse complement strand
TCCCTTCAAGGAGGAATAATGACTTCTATCATATGTGACTTGTGTTCTGTATATTCATCAATCCATGCATGATGGCTGCATTTCAGCAGTGCTACCTATGTGGCATTATTTGACCCCCAAAAGTTCTAGCAAAATAAGTTTTTAAAACAACAAAATAGCTTAAACAAATACTCCATAAATCATCCTGCTAAGAAGAATATGCTGAGAGACAAGGAACATGTATGTGCAATTTTCCAGGCAGAACAGGATAGGACGAGAGT
>NW_010240295.1:32235-33974 GCF_000690775.1 Eurypyga helias | reverse complement strand
GGCAAATGAAAGAGACTTTCAGGGTAAAACAGTAACTTTACATGGATTCCCAGATTTATCACCTTTGCTGCTTTTTTAACTTGCAGTTTCTTAGAAAGATGGTCGAAAAACCATGCATTAAAAACAGATACACTTATTCATCAGCGTACATTACTGCTGTAGGTTATAAAACAATCTGAACCCCTCTATGCTGCTAAACACTGTCACTTCATAAATACACAACACAAGCAGAGACAATACTGTTAGCAGGGACTGAAAGTTCCATTTTAATTGATGGTTTTAATGAAGAGCTGCATCTTATCTCTTGGAAGCTCTTTCCTGAAGATACTTCTATTGATTCATTTAAGCTAGATCAATTAAATAATAACACTAGCTGGCAAGGATTCAGAATCATGTCTCTACATCAGCCTAACTACCCCACTGTGCATACCATAGTTTACTTTATTTTTACATTATTGCAGCAGCACTTTAGACAAGACAAAAGTTTGATTTTGCCCTTACATCACAGCACAGTTTGTGGTAATATTTACTGAACTGAATCTGTGTAATTTAGTCAGTATTTGGTCTAGGAAATATTCATAGTAATGTAAAAAAAGAGGCCAGCGTGCTACCTGGTAATGCTCTCCATTATAAATACAGTAACACTGGAATGAAAATAAAAATCCCAGGATTCAGGCAAAACAAATGAATGCCTTAAAACTGGAAATGAGAAGAGTTGGCATGTGTCAC
The DNA here is from genome assembly GCF_000690775.1 of Eurypyga helias. Classification (NCBI taxonomy): domain Eukaryota; kingdom Metazoa; phylum Chordata; class Aves; order Eurypygiformes; family Eurypygidae; genus Eurypyga; species Eurypyga helias. The sequence continues at coordinate 33,245 of NW_010240295.1, read as the reverse complement.
AGACGATGGGAAAGACAGGTTCTCAGCATCAGGGATTCATTTTCAAGGAAAAGAGATTCTCAAGACAGTAGTAAGAATTGTGGAGAAAAAAGATTTACCACCCACTGGGCTTGCACATGGAGAAGGAAGCAAAAAAAAAAAAAAAAAAATCATATGTATCTGTAGCCAGGAAGTGCAGAGAATTGACTGAAAAACAGGAAGAAATTAAGACTTAGGAACAAACTTTGAGGGAGGAAAGGGGGGGAGGAAAAAAAGGCAGCCTCTCCACATAATGCCCTTGTAGGTCTCCTAGGCTTTAACACCACAGCCAGAAAGCCAATGGAAGTGTGAGTGTAGGAAAGTTTATATGATGAGTTTCTGGAGGCATGGGAGATCACAAATATTAGATTTTTGTCTTATGAGCTATTCTTACAGCGAAATTATTTTTTCTATACTTCAGTTTTAGGCTTTTTGACTAGTCAGATGAGGAATTTTCAGTGACAAAGTGATGGGATACTGAAATTTTAATCAAGAGTAAAAATTGAGTTTGGAACCTAAATTATCAAATTGCAGAGACAAACAGTTTCATCTTTGTTATAAGTCTGCTAAAATACAGGGACCTAGTATAGTACGTTACTTACTGGAATATGCAAGAGGGCTTTTACGTCATTTTTATTCATATTGTTTCCCTCTAGTGGAACATGTTCAATTTTACCGCTTTGGGCAAAGAGCAGGTGCGTTCCTGGTGGCAGAGGTACTGTATCTGGTCGAACAGAGGGCCCAATAACAACGGGAGGAGCAGCTGTGCTCAGACCTTGTTAACAGAAAAGGAAACAGATGGGGAAAAAATTAGCTTGTATGGCATAACAAGGTTCCTTGTTATTTGCAGAGACACAATTACAGTCAGACTTCTTAGAAGGAAACAACCCTATAAGCAGATACTAATAACTATAATCAGATGCAGAAAGCTTCCGAATTTTTCCCCTTGGCTGACAGAGAAGGAGCAATTGACATAATAGGTTTTCTCATGT